>NC_092111.1:5417391-5582253 GCF_045679555.1 Salvelinus alpinus
ACATTTTTACATACTGAGACAAGGATATCCCTACCGGCCAAGAGCAGATGCTCTTATCCAGAGCGACTTACAGTAGAGTACATACATTTTATTACATTTTTATTTATTTTATTTTTTTTGTTTATTTTTTTTAACATACTGAGACAAGGATATCCCTACCGGCCAAACCCTCCCTAACCCGGACGACGCTATGCCAATTTTGCGTCGCCCCACGGATCTCCCGGTTGCGGCCGGCTGCGACAGATGGAGAGTGAATGTTTTGTTACAGTGCCAACAGCAGCCAACCCTGCTAGATCTATTGGTCTTTGGATCATGAAAATGTATATCTCATCAATTAATTAGTTATTAATTGCTAGATGTACCTGTGTTCTTGAGACTGTTAGCTTGAAACTGCAAACTTTTAGATAATAACATTCATTTAAAAAAGATCAGTAAGAGTAGCAAACGGAGGAACAGAGACATAAACCTGTGGCGCTGGGGTGAATAGAAAACACCCTATATGCATTGCGCCAATAGGGTTAACCCACTTAGGAATTGTAATGTGGCTCATTAGCGAGGATCGCTACACTGCCCCCTCGGAATGGGAAGGCTTGTCCCGTGCTTTGACCACCTCAGTCCCCTCACACGTCCGGCCGCGCGTTTCGATGGCCTCATGTCCACCATCCCACTTCTGACACCAATGTAGCGAATGGAGGGAGTGTGTCGCGAATGGGTGTCACTGGCGTGAAAAGCAAGCCCCCTACGTTTCACACCAATAGAGTTAACCCACTTGGTGGGAATTGCAAGGTTGCTCATTAGGGAGGATCACTACAGTATAGCTGAGAACTTTTACAGCTTCTGTATAAAATAATATGGCATAGGTCTATAACTGTAGAAATAATTAAAATATACAGTATATCAGGCACTACTTTTGTTATTTTCGCACCACTTGATTTGCTACCCCTTTCTTTTCCCTACCTCTATATTTTGTTCTCGTCTCCATAGACAGGAAAAATATTTATGTATGGAGATTAAGGGAGATAAGAGGTATGTGGTAACATATGAGTGATGGAAGCAGCCTGAATAAAAAAATATATACAAATTGTATGTGTGTGCGTATGACCCTGTACGTGCCTCTGTGTGGGATTTGGAGAGAAACAGAGAGAGAGCTTGACAGACAATCCCAGAGAGTCTGTGTGTTGAACCCGCTGCCGCCTAATACCCCTACCTACTCCCTGCATGCTTTGCCATGGTTACGAGACAGGGCTCCCAATGCAGGCAGTTAATGTGTTTTTCAGCAGGGGTGAGCTGGGTACTAATGTGTCTCGGTCTGTCTCCTCAGAAAATGGCACAATCAATATCAACTGTCCCAGGATGCACCACCACTAGCAGAGGGCCAGGGAAACCACCAAGCTGCCTGCAAGGCTGAATAATGTAAGGTGACTAAAATGTTATGCTTTTTTAAAATGAAACAAAATACCTTGCTCTCCTTAAAGATTTTAGAATTAGTTTGTGAGTTAGAGAAAATAAGAGTAATTAGAGACTCATTTTAATTTATTCAATTCATTTTTGTACAATATATTAGCACAATTTATTGCACAAGAGCTTTCTTTTTATGTCAGTTATTTTTGTTTTCAGTAAATTATTTTGATACGTACCGTCAGGTCCAAAATTATTGGCACACTTGATAAAGATGAGCAAAAAAAGTCTATAAAATAAATAATAAAAATACTGAGCTATTGTATGCTCAAAAACATTTGAAAATGATTTTGTTTTATTGTTCAGAGAAATACAATTTGTTTAACAAGTAATATATAATTTTTTTAAAGATAGGGGTCAAAATTATTGTCATCCTTTTTTTCAATACCTCACCTTGTGAGGATAACGACACTTAGCCTTTTTCTAAAATGTTTTATGAGATTGGAGACCACATCGGGAGGGATCTTAGACCATTCGTCCATTCAGAATCTTTCCAGATCCTTGATATCCTTTGTCTGCTCTTATGAACTGCCCTCTTCAATTCAAACCACAGATTTTCAATGGGGTTCAAGTCCGGACACTGAGATGACCATTGCAAAATATTGGTTTTGTGGTCAATTAACCATTTATTTGTAGATTATGATGAGTTCTTGGGGTTAGTGTCTTGCTGGAAGAGCCACTTGCAGCCAAGTTTCAGCCTCCTGGCAGAGGCAACCAGAGCTGCGTTCGAATACCCATACTAACATACGTATACTGCACACTTAATGAGTATATACTACATAGTTCATTTTAGTATGCTGTAAACGAACAGTATGCTTTCAGTTGAGTGTACTAGCTCTTCGCCTCTCTACCGGAAGTTGATGCTGTTGCTATGCAACCTCTTGCTAGCTAGTTAGCATAACAAATTACTAGTTAGACATTTTACAACTTTGGGTGTGTTCTTAAATTCAATCTGGAGTGCCAGAGTGCACTTGTAAATTCAGAGCATAGTCAGATTGTCTGTTTGTAAATTCAGAGCTTTCGCTCTCGGAGCGCACACTGGACACTCCAGCCTTTGAGCTTTCTGACCTTATGGCAGTCAAGCACCCAAGCTAACGTTGGCTAGCTTGCTAGCTACTTCCAGACACAAATGAGACCACTCTGACCATTTTACTCGCCCTAGCAGAGCTGGTTAGACAGTTTTCCAGAGCGTTGGTGACTGTAACTGTGCTGCTGGCAACAATTTAATTATGCTCTTGTAACGGATGTGAAATGGCTAGCTAGTTAGCGGGTACGCGCTAGTAGCGTTTCAATCAGTTACGTCACTTGCTCTGAAACCAATATGTAGGGTTTCCCCTTGCTCTGCAAGGGCCGCGGCTTTTGTGGAGCGATGGGTAACGACGCTTCGTGGGCGACTGTTGTTGATGTGTGCAGAGGGTCCCTGGTTCGCGCCCGAGGTCGGGGCGAGGGGACGTACTAAAGTTATACTGTTACATTGATGCTGTTGACCCGGATCACTGGTTGCTGCGGAAAAGGAGGAGGTTGAAAGGGGGGTGAGTGTAACGGATGTGAAATGGCTAGCTAGTTAGCGAAATGGCTAGCTAGTTAGCGGGTATGCGCTACTAGCATTTCAATCAGTTACGTCACTTGCTCTGAGACTTAAGTAGGGTTTCCCCTTGCTCTGCAAGGGCCGTGGCTTTTGTGGAGCGATGGGTAACGACGCTTCGTGGGTGTCAGTTGTTGATGTGTGCAGAGGGTCCCTGGTTCGCGCCCGTGTCGGGGCGAGGGGACGGTCTAAAGTTATACTGTTACATTGATGCTGTTGACCCGGATCACTGGTTGCTGCGGAAAAGGAGGAGGTTGAAAGGGGGGTGAGTGTAACGGATGTGAAATGGCTAGCTAGTTAGCGGGTACGCGCTAGTAGCGTTTCAATCAGTTACGTCACTTGCTCTGAAACCAATATGTAGGGTTTCCCCTTGCTCTGCAAGGGCCGCGGCTTTTGTGGAGCGATGGGTAACGACGCTTCGTGGGCGACTGTTGTTGATGTGTGCAGAGGGTCCCTGGTTCGCGCCCGAGGTCGGGGCGAGGGGACGTACTAAAGTTATACTGTTACACTCTTTTGCCGAAGTTTACTGACACCAGCCATATTCAATGGGGGTTGAGCGCTCATAAATTCATTACACTCAGAGGAGAGTGCTCTGAAATCAGAGTACTGTAGATAGCCAGAGCGAATTTACGAAAGGACCCGAATGTCCATTGAGAATGCACCATGACTATACCATTTAGCTAAACTAAGAATGACGGGAATAATCTTGTCAATAAACGTTGGGTAGAGTTGGGGAACTCGGCTGAGAGTCAGACTCTGCCGACGTCAGTATTACTTATGGCTAGGATGCGGGGATTGAGCTCGGGCCGATTGCGGTGTGAGTTATCTGGCCCAAATGTATTATTTGGGGCTCGGGCTGATTCCGGTGAGAGTTTACTGGCCCAAATGTATTTCTTGGGGCTCGGCAGATTGGGACTATTCTCTGGCAGATGATTACAAGGGCTGCTTTAAATAATTGACATTTCATTATTTATTTTTCCATGTTTTCTAATTGTTTCTGTGATCAAAAAATATAATTAACATTAAATGAAATTCTTTAAGAGTCCTGTGTAGTATTTTGATACTTTGTGCAAGGCAATTGATAAGCTTTAAAAACTTTGTGGATGGAGCCTCCCTGTAACGTCTGCTTCCAACTCACTCTCAAACACATAGATCCCCTGAACACAGCTCACTCTCCAGATCCCAATCACCTGAATTCTGATCACCTGTTCACACACCTGTATGTCATTATCACACATTATTTTGTTCAGTTCTTTGCATCCCCGTCATTGTGAGGTATTGTTTGTTTTGTGACACACTTCTATTCGGAGCTCTGTTTTTCCCGTAATTTAATCCTCCCGTGTATGATAGTTTCTGCCTGCCTCACTAACGACACCTATTCCCTGCCTGTACTTTAGCCTATCGGATTTTCCGTTATCAACCTATTGCCTGATCTCCCGGATGACGTTACAAGCCTTTTCCCTGCCTGTACTGTTGCCTTTTTGGACCCCCTGTGTATGACCTTCTGCCTGCTCCTGGACCCAGCTACCTGCCTCCTCATATGGTCCTTTACCAATAAACACCTGCTGCGCCCTGCGCTTGAAACCAGCTCTATGTCTCACTTTGTGTTCATTACACTCCCGAGTAGCGCAGCCGTCTAAGACACTGCATCGCAGTACAAACTGCGTTGCTACAGATGCTGTCTCGAGTCCCGTGCTTGCCACGACCGGGAGACCCATGAGGCGATGCACAATTGACGCAGCATCGTCCGAGTTAGGGGAGGTCCTTGTCCCATCGCGATGGGTATACTTTGTATGTATAACAGTAATATATAAAATGACTAAATTGGGTGATTTTGTATACATTTGTTTAAATTTGCATCGGACCGCTTCTGGGGAGATTCTGGTAAGATGTCGGCTGAATTCTGGTAGACGGAAACGGCCCGATGTACTTGGGCTGGTTCTGGGCAGTCCTTCATTTTGATTCCGGACCGAGTCCGACACCCGATTCTGGGCCAATTCAATCAGTTCCGGCCCCCCAGAAGAGGGCCGCTTCTGGGCCGATTCCTCATTGCTAGCTGCGATTCTGCTGTAACGATATGCTGCGGTTCGTAATGACAGCGTAGCTAACAAATTGTCAGCCGACATAACGTGTAAGGTAACTTATTTGAAAAGTCATTTTTATTACATTGTTTAATTTTCTTAACATTTGTCATAATTGAACATTTGTCATAATGAATTTGTATCCGCTCTCGTTGTGCTTCGGCTGCATATTTTCCGCCAATTTCTTCAAATTTGAAAACGACGTGAAGCCACACCCATTTCCTGAAGAATTGCATTATGGGCCCAAAAGTACGGAAATAGTGTCCTCTGCGTGTGTACTTCATATTTTGGCGAATTTAGTACGACATCCGGAAACTTTTGGCATACCAACTATATCCATACTATGACTAATAAGCATACTATATACTCAATTCATGTCACAAATAGTACGGTTTAGCGGTTAGTATGAGTATTCGAACACAAAGGTGCTTTCTGGAAGCACCTTTGGCAGTGATTAAAGCATCGAGTCTTGGGTATGACGCTACAAGCTTGGCACACCTGTATTTGGGAAGG
Source organism: Salvelinus alpinus (assembly GCF_045679555.1). Classification (NCBI taxonomy): domain Eukaryota; kingdom Metazoa; phylum Chordata; class Actinopteri; order Salmoniformes; family Salmonidae; genus Salvelinus; species Salvelinus alpinus. The sequence goes on from NC_092111.1 coordinate 5,423,029, forward strand.
TCCTCCCATTCTTCTCTGCAGATCCTCTCAAGCTCTGTCAGGTTGGATGGGGAGCTTTGCTACACAGCTATTTTCAGGTCTCTCCAGAGATGTTTGATCGGGTTCAAGTCTGGGCTCTGGCTGGACCACTCAAGGACATTCAGAAACTTGTCCCAAAGCCACCCCTGAGTTGTCTTGGCTATGTGTTTAGGGTCGTTGTCCTGTTGGAAGGTGAACCTTTGCCCCAGTATGAGGTCCAGAGCACTCTGGAGCAGGTTTTCATCAAGAATCACTCAGTACTTTGCTCCGTTCATCTTTTCCTCAATCCTGATTGGTCTTCCAGTCCTTGTCGCTGAAAAACATGATGCTGCCACCACCATGCTTCACCGTAGGGATGGTGCCAGGTTTCCTCCAGACGTGACGCTTGGCATTCAGGCACAAGAGTTCAATCTTGGTTTCATCAGACCAGAGAATCTTGTTTCTCATTGTCTGAGAGTCTTTTGACAAACTCCAAGCGGGCTGTCATGTGCCTTTTACGGAGTAGTGGCTTCCGTCTGGCCACTCTACCATAAAGGTCTAATTGGTGGAGTGCTGCAGAGATGGTTGTCCTTCTAGAATGTTCTCCCATCTCCACAGAGGAACTGTAGAGCTCGGTCAGAGTGATCATTGGCTTCTTGGTCACCTCCCTGACCAAGGGCCTTCTCTCCCAATTGCTCAGTTTGGACGAGCGGCCACCTCTAGGAAAAGTCTTGGTGGTTCCAAATGTCTTCCATTTCAGAATGATGGAAGCCACTGTGTTCTTGGGGACCTGCAATTCTGCAGAAATGTTTTGGTACCCTTCACCAGATCAAGGCTTGGTCTTTTTTCTGACATGCACTTTCAACTGTGGGACCTTATATAGACAGGTGTGTGCCTTTCCAAATCATGTCCAATCAATTTAATTTACCACAGTTGGACTCCAATCAAGTTATAGAAATATCTCAAGGATGATCAATGGAAACAGGATGCACCTGAGCTCAGTTCCGAGTCAAATAGCAAAGGGTCTGAATACTTACGTAAATAAGGTGTTTCAGTTTTTATTTTTAATACATCTGTTTTTGCTTTGTCATTATGAGGTATTTATTGTGTGTAGATTGCTGAGTTTTAATTTTTTAAATCCATTTTATAATAAGGCTGTAACACAACAAAATGTGGAAAAATTAAAGGGGTCTGATTACTTTCCGAAGGCACTGTACATGTATATACAATACCAGTCAAATGTTTGGACACACCTACTCATTCAAAGTTTTTCTTTATTTTACTATTTTCTACATTGTAAAATAATAATAATAATAATAAATAAAGACATCAAAACTATGAACTAATACATATGTAATCATGTAGTAAACAAAACAAGTGTTAAACAAATCAATGTTTTGATGACAGCTTTGCACACTCTTAGCATTCTCTCAACCAGCTTCCCCTGGAATGCATTTCCAACAGTCTTGAAGGCATTCCCACATATGTTGTGCACTTGTTGGCTGCTTTTCCTTCACTCTGCGGTCCAACTCATCCCAAACCATCCCAATTTGGTTGAGGTCGGGTGATTGTGGAGGCCAAGTCATCTAATGCAGCACTCCATCACTCTCCTTCTTGGTCAAATAGCCCTTACACAGCCTGGAGGTGTGTTTTGGGTCATTGTCCTGTTGAAAAACACATGATAGTCCCACTAAGCGCAAAAAATATGGGATGCTATATCGCTGCAGAATGCTCTGGTAGCCATGTTGGTTCAGTGTGCCTTGAATTCAAAATAAATCACAGACAGTGTCACCAGCAAAGCACTATCACACCTCCTCCATGCTTCACGGTGGGAACCACACATGCGGAGATCATCCGTTCACCTACTCTGCATCTCACAGAGACACGGGGGTTGGAACCAAAAATGGCAAATTTGGACTCATCAGACCAAAGGACAGATTTCCACTTGTCTAATGTCCATTGCTTGTATTTCTTGGCCCAAGCAAGTCTCTTCTTCTTATTGGTGTCCTTTAGTAGTGGTTTCTTTGCAGCAATTCGACCATGAAGGCCTGATTCACACAATCTCCCCTGAACAGTTGATGTTGAGATGTGTCTGTTACTTGAACTCTGTGAAGCATTTATTTGGGCTGCAATTTCTGAGGCTGGTAACTCTAATGAACGTATCCTCTGCAGCAGAAGTAACTCTGGGTTTTCCTTTCCTATAGCGGTCCTCATGAGAGCCAGTTTCATCATATTGCTTGATGGTTTTGCGACTGCACTTGAAGAAACCTTCAAAATTCTTTAAAATTTTCAGATTGACTGACGTTTATGTCTTTAAGTAATGATAGACTGTCATTTCTCTGTGCTTATTTGATCTGTTTTCGCCATGATATGGACTTGGTCTTTTACCAAATAGGGAGAGCTATCTTCTGTATACAACCCCTACCTTGTTACACAACTGATTGGCTCAAACGCATTAAGAAGGAAAGAAATTCCACAAATCAACTTTTAACAAGGCACACATGTTAAATGAAATGCATTCCAGGTGACTACCTCATGAAGCTGGTTGAGAGAATGCCAAGAGTGCGCAAGCTGTCATCAAGGCGAAGGGTGACTAAAATATATTTTGAAATGTATAACATTTGTTTAACACTTTTTACTATGTGTTATTTCATAGTTTTGATGTCTTCACTATTATACTACAATGTAAAAAATAGTAAAAAATAAAGAAAAACCCTTGAATGAGTCGGTGTGTACAAACGTTTGACTGGTACTATATATATATACATAGATTACTATGCCCCTACCCCCTCTCCCCTGTTTAGAAAACTTGGTGGAAAACATTCAAATTGAATATATACTGTACATTTGAAGTCAGAAGTTTACATAAACCTTAGCCAAATACATTTAAATTCAGTTTTTCACAATTCCTGACGTTTAATCCTCGTAACAATTCCCTGTCTTAGGTCAGTTAGGATCCCCACTTTATTTGAACAATGTGAAATGTCAGAATAATAGTAGAGAGAATGATATGTTTCAGCTTTTATTTCTTTCATTATATTCCCAATGGGTCAGAAGTTTACATACACTCAATTAGTATTTGGTAGCATTGCCTTTAAATTGTTTAACTTGGGTCGAACGTTTCGGGGAGCCTTCTACAACCTTCCCACAATAAGTTGGGTGAATTTTGGCCCATTCCTCCTGACAGAATTGGTGTAACTGAGTCAGGTTTGTAGGCCTCCTTGCTCGCACACATTTTTTCAGTTCTGCCCACAACTTTTCTATAGGATTGAGGTCAGGACTTTGTGATGGCCACTCCAATACCTTGACTTTGTTGTCCTTAAGCCATTTTGCCACAACTTTGGAAGTATGCTTGGGGTCATTGTCCATTTGGAAGACCCATTTACGACCAAGCTTTAACTTCCTGACTGATGTCTTGAGATGTTGCTTCAATATATCCATATAATTTTCCTGCCTCATGAAGCCATCTATTTTGTGAAGTGCACCAGTCCCCCCTGCAGCAAAGCACCCCCACAACATGATGCTGCCACCTCCGTGCTTCACGGTTGGGATGGTGTTCTTCGGCTTGCAAGCATCCCCCTTTTTCCTCCAAACATAACGATGGTCATTATGGCCAAACAGTTCTATTTTTGTTTCATCAGACCAGAGGACATTTCTCCAAAAAGTACGATCTTTGTCCCCATGTGCAATTGCAAACCGTAGTCTGGCTTTTTTTATGGCGGTTTTCGAGCAGTGGCTTCTTCCTTGCTGAGTGGCCTTTCAGGTTATGTCGATATAGGACTCGTTTTACTGTGGATATAGATACTTTTGTATCTGTTTTCCACAGCATCTTCACAAGGTCCTTTGCTGTTGTTCTGGGATTGATTTGCACTTTTCACACCAAAGTACATTAATCTCTAGGAGACAGAACACATCTCCTTCCTGAGTGGTATAACGTATGCTTGGTCCCATGGTGCTTATTCTTGCATACTATTGTTTGTACAGATGAACGTGGTACCTTCAGGCATTTGGAAATTGCTCCCAAGGATGAATCAGAATTGTGGAGGTCTACAATTATTTTTCTGAGGTCTTGGCTGATTTCTTTTGATTTTCCCATGATGCCCTTCACGACTGGACTACCGACGTAATCTGCTCGAGGGGGTACTCAACTGGCCCCTACGTTGCAACGTCCCCTGAATGCCCTTCTGCTAGCTTGCTAGCTCCAGCCTGCTAGCTGTCTGAATCGCTGTGTCTCCAGCCAGCCCAACCACTCACTGGACCCCTATGATCACTCGGCTACGCATGCCTCTACCCTAATATCAATATGCCTTGTCCATTACTGTCCTGGTTAGTGAATATTGTCTTATTTCACTAGTGAGCCTCTAGCCCTGCTCAATATGCCTTAACCAACCATTTAGTTCCACCTCCCACATATGCGATGACATCACCTGGTTTAAATGTCTCTAGAGACATTATCTCTCTCATCATTGCTCAATGCCTAGGTTTACCTCCAATGTACTCACATCCTACCATACTTTTATCTGTACATTATGCCTTGAATCTATTCTATCGCGCCCAGAAACCTGCTCCTTTTACTCTCTGTTCCGAACGCACTAGACGACCAGTTATGATAGCCTTTAGCCGCACCCTTATCTTACTCCTCCTCTGTTCCTCTGGTTATGTAGAGGTTAATCCAGGCCCTGCAGTGTCTAGCTCCACTCCTACTCCCCAGGTGCTCTCATTTGTTGACTTCTGTAACCGTAAAAGCCTTGGTTTCATGCATGTTAACATTAGAAGCCTCCTCCCTAAATTTGTTTTAGTCACTGCATTAGCACACTCTGCCTAGGATGTCCTAGCCGTGTCTGAATCCTGGCTTTGGAAGATCACCAAAAACCCTGAAATTTCCATCCCTAACTATAACATTTTCCAACAAGATAGAACTGCCAAATGGGGCGGTGTTGCAATCTACTGCAGAGATAGCCTGCAGAATTCTGTCTTACTATCCAGGTCTGTACCCAAACAATTAGAGCTTCTACTTTTAAAAATCCACCTTTCCAGAAACAAGTCTCTCCGTTGCTGCTTGCTATAGATCATCCTCTGCTCCCAGCTGTGCCCTGGACACCATATGTGAATTGATTGCCACCCATCTATCTTCAGAGCTCGTGCTGCTAGGTGAACTAAACTGGGACATGCTTAACACCCCGGCCATCCTACAATCTAAGCTTGATGCCCTCAATCTCACACAAATTACCAATAAACCCACCAGGTACAACCCCAAATCCGTAAACACGGGCACCCTCATAGATATCATCCTAACCAACTTGCCCTCTAAATACACCTCTGCTGTTTTCAACCAAGATCTCAGCGATCACTGCCTCATTGCCTGCATCCGTAATGGGTCTGCCCCTTCATCACTGTCAAACGCTCCCTAAAACACTTCGGCGAGCAGGCCTTTCTAATCGACCTGGCCCGGGTATCCTGGAAGGATATTGACCTCATTCCGTCAGTAGAGGATGCCTGGTTATTCTTTAAAAGTGCCTTTCGCACCATCTTAAATAAGCATGCCCCATTCAAAAAATGTAGAACCAGGAACAGATATAGCCCTTGGTTCTCTCCAGACTTGACTGCCCTTGATCAGCACAAAAACATCCTGTGGCGTTCTGCATTAGCATCGAATAGCCCCCATGATATGCAACTTTTCAGGGAAGTTAGGAACCAATATACACAGGTAGTTAGGAAAGCTAAGGCTAGCTTTTTCAAGCAGAAATTTGCATCCTGTAGCACAAACTCTAAAAAGTTCTGGGACACTGAAAAGTCCATGGAGAATAAGAGCACCTCTTCCCAGCTGCCCACTGCACTAGGAGGCTAGGAAACACTGTCACCACCGATAAATCCACTATAATTGAGAATTTCAATAAGCAATTTACTACGGCTGGCCAAGCTTTCCACCTGGCTACCCCTACCCCGATCAACAGCTCTCCACCCCCCACAGCAACTCGCCCAAGCCTCCCCATTTATCCTTCCCCCAAATCCAGATAGCTGATTTTCTGAAAGAGCTGCAAAATCTGGACCCCTACAAATCAGCCGGGCTAGACAATCTGGACCCTCTCTTTCTAAAATGATCTGCCGAAATTGTTGCAACACCTATTACTAGCCTGGTCAACCTCTCTTTCGTATCGTCTGAGATTCCCTAAGATTGGAAAGCTGCCACGGTCATCCCCCTGTTCAAAGGGGGAGACACTCTAGACCCAAACTGCTACAGACCTATATCTATCCTACCCTGCCTTTTTAAGGTCTTCGAAAGCGAAGTTAACAAAACAGATTACCGACCATTTCGAATCCCACCGTACCTTCTCCTCTGCAATCTGGTTTCAGAGCTGGTCATGGGTGCACCTCAGCCATGCTCAAAGTCCTAAACGATATCATAACCGCTATCGATAAGAGACATTACTGTGCAGCCGTATTCATCGACCTGGCCAAGGCTTTCGACTCTGTCAATCACCACATTCTTATCGGCAGACTCAACAGCCTTGGTTTCTCAAATGATTGCCTCGCCCGGTTCACCAACTACTTCTCTGATAGAGTTCAGCGTGTCAAATCGGAGGGCCTGTTGTCCGGACCTCTGGCAGTCTCTATGGGGGTGCCACAGGGTTCAATTCTCGGGCCGACTCTCTTCTCTGTATACATCAATGATGTCGCTCTTGCTGCTGGTGATTCTCTGATCCACCTCTACACAGACGACACCGTTCTGTATACCTCTGGCCCTTCTTTGGACACTGTGTTACCTAACCTCCAGACGAGCTTCAATGCCGTACAACTCTCCTCCAACTGCTGTTAAATGCAAGTAAAACTAAATGCATGCTCTTCAACCGATCGCTGCCCTCAGCCGCCCGCCCGTCCAGCATCACTACTCTGGACGGTTCTGACTTAGAATATGTGGACAACTACAAATACCTAGGTGTCTGGTTAGACTGTAAACTCTCCTTCCAGACTCACATTAAGCATCTCCAATCCAAAATTAAATCTAGAATTGGATTCCTGTATCGCAACAAAGCCTCCTTCACTCATGCTGCCAAACATACCCTCGTAAAACTGACCATCCTACCGATCCTCGACTTCGGCGATGTCATTAACAAAATAGCCTCCAACACTCTACTCAACAAATTGGATGCAGTCTATCACAGTGCCATCCGTTTTGTCACCAAAGCCCCATATACTACCCACCACTGCGACCTGTACGCTCTCGTTGGCTGGCCCTTGCTTCATACTCGTCGCCAAACCCACTGGCTCCAGGTCATCTACAAGTCTCTGCTAGGTAAAGCCCCGCCTTATCTCAGCTCACTGGTCACCATAGCAGCACCCACCCGTAGCACGCGCTCCAGCAGGTATATCTCACTGGTCACCCCCAAAGCCAATTCTTCCTTTGGCCGCCTTTCCTTCCAGTTCTCTGCTGCCATTGACTGGAACGAACTACAAAAATCACTGAAGCTGGAGACTCATGTCTCCCTCACTAGCTTTAAGCACCAGCTGTCAGAGCAGCTCACAGATCACTGTACCTGTAAATAGCCAATCCAACTACCTCATCCCCATACTGTATTTATTTATTTATCTTGCTCCTTTGCACCCCAGTATCTCTACTTGCACATTCATCTTCTGCACATCTACCATTCCATTGTTTAATTGCTATATTGTAATTACTTCGCCACCATGGCCTATTTATTGCCTCTATATAGACTTTTTCTACTGTATTATTGACTGTATGTTTGTTTATTCCATGTGTAACTCTATGTTGTTGTATGTGTCGAACTGCTTTGCTTTATCTTGGCCAGGTCGCAGTTGCAACTGAGAAATTGTTCTCAACTTGCCTACCTGGTTAAATAAAGGTTAAATATTTTTTTCTTTTTTTAAATGTCAAGCAAAGAGGCATTGGGTTTGAAGGTAGGTCTTGAAATAAATACACAGGTACGCCTCCAATTGACTCTTATAATGTCAATTAGCCTAGCAGAAGCTTTTAAAGCCATGACATAATTTTCTGGAATTTTCCAAGCTGTTTAAAGGCACAGGCAACTTAGTGTATGTTAACTTCTGACCCACTGGAATTGTGATACAGTGAATTATAAGTGAAATAATCTGTCTGTAAACAATTGTTGGAAAAATTACTTGTGTCATGCACAAAGGAGATGTCCTAACCGACTTGCCAAAGCTATAGTTTGTTAACAAGACATTTTGGAGTGGTTGAAAAACGAGTTTTAATGACTCCAACCTAAGTGAATGTAAACATCCGACTTAAACTTTGTAAATATATATATGACACTGAATGTACAAAACATTAGGAACACCTTCCTAATATTGAGTTGCACTCCGTTTTGTCCTCATAATAGCCTCAATTCGTCGGGGATCGAACTCTACAAGGTGTAGGACAAAAAGGGGGTGCAACTTAATATTAGGAAGGTGTTACTAATGTTTTGTACCGTCAGTGTATAACGTTTCTTTCCTAATTACACTGGACTCCAAGGTCAAATGTAAAAAGGAAAAAAAATCTGAATTCCTACTCTCAGATAACCACAGACTAAGCCACCTTTCCCAGTACACTAACATTTCACTATTTCCTTTTGCATACATCCTTCTATTTTACTGTGATGTTTTATGAGGGTCTTGAACCTCTCTATTTGTAGCATTTCTACCGAGATTCTCCTAAATAATAAATACTTTACCTTAGGGTATTATCATATTTCCCAATAATTGATCGTGGTTTTTCAAATCTCTTGACAGTACTGTTTGTAGGTCAATCTGAGCACAGACTTTATGACTTAATAACCACTTGTGGACCTGACTCCAAAAGCGAGCCACCGAAGGGTAGTACCAAAAGAGATGATCTATTGATTCTATTTCTTCGTGGCAGAGTCTGCACAGGACTCACTGTTCAATGCCCCATATATTAAGCATTCCTTTTGTGGTGAGAATTTTACATAATAACATTAAATTAAAAATAATGGATTTATGCTTCAATTGTTGTTTTGTAAATCAGTTCATAAACCCGATGCCATGGTATTGGGACATAAAAAATCTGTTCCCAACTATCTAGAATTATATGCGGCGTAGTTATCAAACCTCTCGACCTTAAGTGAAACTGATACATTTTACGATTTATACTAGTCATTTTAAGCCATGCATGGTTTTTCATTGGAGGCAGACAAACCAATTCATTCCTTTCTATTTTGAGAAATGTCCTCTGCTGCGATGAGTTCGTTATACTCCATACACCTTTGTTAATTGCTTGTGTGACATAATTTTAGTGTCCTTATTTACAATGTCAATGTCATCCCTTATACATTTTTTCCAAGAAAATGTGTATTTCCTTTATCAGTACAATGGAGTTTAGCCTTAACATTTGTGAATAATAATAATATTATTATTCTATTAAAGACAATTTTGTGAGGGTCCCCTACCAGAAATGTACATGCTAAAAACGTATGAATGTACATTCATTTCACAATAACAACATTTATTGTAACACAAATCGAATTGTAACATACTTTTTTTTTTCATAAACACCTTAAAGGTTGTTTGGAGTGCCTTTGTAGTTCCAAAACACATTACAAATGCACAGGAAACAGGTAATCAAGTAATTTCACATGAGATGGAACATGTTAGAATTGCAAACAGAATGTGTTTATTTTGTGTCAAATTTCCAGTAGGGTAACTGGTGCTTTAGGTGGTGATATTTCCGTGCTTCCTGGCTGTTCATCCGATGACATCTTCTTGATCCCGATTACATCATTCTTACCCCTCTCCTAATAGTTTTTTGTTTTATTCCCCCAAATCCAGATGAACTTGCATGCAGCCTTGTTCCCAAGGACCTCACCTGTGACCTTCAAGTAATCACAGGTTAAGGGTCTCAGGGACAACAAAACATGCGTAGATATAAGTCAAGTCTCTAAATATACTTAATGTGAATCTATTTGAGGATAAAAGGTACAATACAACAAAGACAATAGAGCATGTCATTATCACGTCACAATCAGAGTCATCATTTGGATGATGGTGGGAAGTGTATAAAGGCCTTTTGTAGCGAAACGGCGAACAGCAGTTAATGGGAAACTTACTTATGACGATCCCTGAAAGAAAGAGTCAATCTGCCACTAGTTTGGATACCATATAATTGTGTTGTGTGTTGGGTTGGCGAACGGCTCCACCTCATAATGGCTCATCTCTAAACCTCCAAAACTTGCCAGAGATGTTACCTGAAAGATGAAAAGAAAGAAAGAATCATTGGATGGTATTGATGCGCTGTACCATTCTTGTGTTTTCATTTGAATCTTTCAAGACATGAAGATATTGTATATGCATTTCATTCCTCTAGTTACCCCCTAGTGGTAGACAGACAGAGAAAAAGTTACTGTTGAAACAGACGGACATACTATTGTCTAAACCAGGGATGGGCAACTTTGATGGGGAGGGGGCCACAAAAAAATTTAACTCATGAGGGGCCGCAGTGGTTCGTGGGTCTGCGTACCCACACCCATATTCTAGTTTAAATGTATATTTAGTAGAAATATCATTGATTTACAGACACATTTCTACGCTAGTCTATATTAGACAAACAGTGAAACATAACTAAAGAAATGCTTTCTTAAAAGTAAAAAAAGGCTTAAAACTACTGAGATACTACCGATGCGCTAAGTTTGCTGCATGCATGTTAAAGACAGATCATGCATGTTAAAGACAGATGGGGAAGATGGCCTTCACAAGGCAGCAAGAACACATCTCCGAGCTCATGCAACGGAATACATACATGTCATGCAAATAAATCCAACACAACGAAGGTGCATGTAGCATGTACTGTCTGAAATTAGACCCCTTCAATTTCCTCTTGTCCCTCAGGTTTTCCCCGTCCCAGATTGACGAGCTCCTCCTTTCTCTCCAAAGCATGAGAGCACAAGAGGAAGGTGGATGAAGAAAACCAGAGAGAGAGGGAGTAGAAACACCACGCAAAAAAAAAAACAGGATGAATGTGAAAGAAGAAATGGAAAGAGAATAACGGCGGCTAGCCAAAGAGGTCAGATAGATAGCTTCTCTCTTTTCGTTTGCCTATTCGCTCGAGTGTATCCACTCACCATTTTGGCTTTAGCTGGTGTAGAATTTGTGCTCCTTGTGTAAACACACTCACACACATGACTGTGTGCACATACATACACACAAATGGATGCACATACTGTACATGCATACACAAGAGCGTGCACACACACACACGCATGCAAACATGCACAGTAGCACACACACACACACAGACACACACACTCTCGATTAGTTATTGATCTATTACCCCACTGAGAAAAAGGACGATTATTCCATCGGTAAAGGAAATAAAGCACAATAAACCCTATCCTGCTCCATCTTCACTGTCTTCCTTTTTTTCAGGGCTGTAGCCTAGACAGTAACATGAAAAAGGTGCCCGTTCTACTCCCCCAGCGTTCTCTTTTTTGTCTCTCTCTCCTTCTCCTATCCCTCTCACAGGCTCTGTCCCTGGCTCTGTTAATGGCTGTCTCCATGTGCCAAGTCAGATCCCTAATTCTCCGGGCGATTAGAGTCCAAGCAGCCATTGTGTGAGACAGGTACACCACAGACAATCGCATTGATGCCATTACTGCTGTACTTACGGCCATACTTCCACAACCCCCTACCACAAACACCAGCCAGTGCCTCCATCTCTGACCTCCTCCCCTCATAAATCTGTGTCACCTATATACATCGCACACACACAAACACACACAAAACACATATGCAAGCTTACAGTCCATCTTTCTCTCTCGCCTGCTGACATTCTCACCGCTCTGTCCCCGCCTCCCCTGCTCTGTCTCTCACCCCCTTTCCCCTCATCTCCATCTATTCCCTTTTCCTCCTCCCCCCTCTCACTTTCTCTCTCTCTTTCTCGCTCATACTCTCACCCTTGTGTTTTTTTTCAGGCGTGACGACTTGTCTCGCCCATCTTGCAGTCTGTGTGCGCGCATGTGTGTCTTTACGTGTGTGTGTCTATCTGTACGTATGTGTGTGTGTGCACACTTGCATGTGTGATGTGTGTGCTCGTACACTGCTGTGCTCGTGCATCTGGGAAAGAGAGTAAATGTGTGTGAGAGCTGGAGGGAGGGAGTGGGGGAAGGTGGCAGTGGCAGGAGCAAACAGAGACTGAGGCTGTGGTATTCACACAGCATGAGGATCAAAGCCACATCAAGCCCAAAAGTGAGTAACCTCACATTCTGTTCGACCACCACCGTCCTCACTATTATACACTGGGCATGTAAACAACATACATCTAGCATCATCTCTACATCTAAACAACACTCAGTACCTCTGAGGCAAATATGTCCCTAAGAATCTGCCTCTTATAAATATCTCTTAATATAAATGTTTTACAGTTAGAATCCCAATTATAATATGCATATAACTGCCATCTCTTCATTGATCATTTCTACTTGGCACAGACACGTTTATCTCAAATGCACACATGAACAGATTCACTGTTATTTTCATGTTACGTGATTCACTTATTCCGCGCCACAGTTGTGTAGCACGTTTAAACCAACACAGGTTGTATGTGAATATAACACAATCAAGATAAAGTCATATGAGACAATTGGTAATATCAAGAATGAAACATCAACGGTTGACGGCTTGAAAGGAATGTCAGAAAGTCAAAAATAACAAAGTGCCCCCACAAACCTATGAATGGCACGAAATTCCAAAATAGCAGACAATAGTTGGCACTAGTGCCATGCTGGGTATATTTATCCTGTTGGAGGAGAGATCAAGCAAGTATTTCTTTGAGTGCTTAAAGATAAAACAGCGGCAGGCACAGATGAATGATATGTGTTCTTTTTCTCGCCTTACTCGAGCACTGTAACGCAATGCGGATAGTGACTGTCTGAGCCACTAGCCAGACACACTGGGGGGGACTTAGGGGGAGTGGAGGGGGGTTGTAAGGCGAGGAGGAGGAGAGGGGGAAGGCAGTATGGTGGGGGGAGCTCAAAGCTCCCATGCTTTCAGACATATTGGTACTAATAGCTGTACTTCCTGCAACCACACAGAACAGCAGACTCTTGTGAAGATGGCGAATTTACGAGATCACAGTAGAAACCTGTCACCTGTCCATTTTATTCAAAGGCTATATAATCCAGGGCGTGTGCCTATTTTTTTTATTTAACTTGTATGTAGTCAGGGGAAACTGATTGAGACCAGGGTTTCATTTTGAAAGGTGCCCTGAGCACAGCAATACAACAGTATAAAAATGATCATTCTAACAAAACAAAAAGAAAACTACATTACAACTTTCAACATTACAACCAAAACAATCTCTGAATTCAATCAAAACAACTGCAACTTTCATTCAACACATCTAATACTATAATCTTAAACCGCCCTGGCAGCACCAGGGAACCAAGATGCAAGAAGTTCTGCAGGCTAGTCCAAGAATGGGGGGCATTAAAACTGAAAGCAGATCTACCTAGATTGGTGCAGACTGGTGGAACCCCAAGAGTTAACCATCCCTGTGAATGGGTTTGGCGTTTTAATACATTAGATATTTATCAATCCAAACGCACAGATATTTAAAACCTCTTAGGGCTAGGGGGCAGTGTTCGGAAGTTCGGATGAATGACGTGCCCAAAGTAAACTGCCTGTTACTCAGGCCCAGAAGCTAGGATATGCATATAATTGCATTGGATAGAAAACACTCTGAAGTTTCTAAAACTGTTAAAATAATGTCTGTGAGTATAACAGAACTGATATGGCAGGCAAAACCCAGAGGACAAACCATCCCAAAAAAAACAAAATCCGCCTACCACTGTTTCCACTGGCTTTCATGTTTATTATGAGGCGAAGTCTTCCCAGATGGCAGTTCCTAGGGCTTCCACTAGATGTCAACAGTCTTTAGAAGGAGTTTCAGGCTGGTTTTTGAAAAATTAGCTAGAAGTTGTAGTTTTTCTAAGTGGTTCCCATTTTGGCTGTAGTGTTTCCATGCTCGTGGATGAAAGCACATTCTTTGTTATTTATCTCCGGTAATGAACATACTATTCTCCATCTTAAATTTGATCGTTTATTTACGTATTAGAGTACCTGAGGTTTGATTATAAACGTTGTTTGACTTGTTTGGATAAGTTTATTGGTAACGTTTGGGATTCATTTTGTATGCATTTTGAAGGAGGGAAACCGGTTGATTATTGAATGAAGCGCGCCAGCTAAACTGAGTTTTTATGGATCAAACAAAAGGACCATTTGTGATGTAACTGAGACCTTTTGGAGTGCCAACAGAAGAAGATCTTCAAAGGTAAGGCATTTATTATATCGCTATTTCTGACTTTCGTGTCGCACCTGGTTGAAAAATGTTTTTCATGCTTTTGTATGTCCTCAGATAATCGCATGGTGTGCTTTCGCCCTAAAGCCTTTTTGCAATCTGACACATTGGCTGGATTAACAAGAAGTTAAGCTTAATTTTGATGTATAATACTTGTATTTTCATGAATGTTAAATATTTATATTTCTGTAATTTGAATTTCGCGCTCTGCAATTTCACCGGACGCTACCGTCCCACCTGCCCATAAGAAGTTATACTCTGTCAATTAGGTTAGTATTGTGGAGTAACAACAATGTTGTTGATCCGTCCTCCAGTTTTCTCCTATCACAGCCATTAAACTCTGTAGGTGTTCACCATGCTCAAAGGGATATTCAATGTCTGCTTTTGTGGAAAAAGTCAAGGGGTGTGAATACTTTCTGAAGGCACTGTGTTTAGTCCATCTGAGAATTTTCTTTGCGTGAATTAGAGAGCAACATATATTTAGTTTTGCTCGCATTACTGTAAGTACAAGTTTTAAATCAACAAGGGCTGGGAGTTGGTCAGGGATTCTAATACCTTGGCTAGGCAAGATAACTATCGCCCAATTTCCAAGTTATCCAAGTCAGAAGGATCTCCACCATTTTCCAGAAGGGGATAACACCAGTAGCAATTGTCAAGTAAAAAATAACGGTTAATGATTCAACAATGAGTCGGGCAGAGAGCTGTAGTAAGCCCATGGGGATTTTTTTCCCATCGATCTTTAGCAAGGTACTAAATATATCAGACATAAAATACTTGAAATGAAAAAAATAAGATTGTCTGTACAGTCTGTTTCAAGTTAAATAAACTCCCTATAGAGAAATTAGAGGAATTCTCAGAAACTATTCTTTCAAAAAGGTGGCCAGCTGAGACAAAATGGTTAAAAGCATCACAAATTTCCATTTGCTCTATATTACGGGACCAGAGGCTGTCATAACCTGTAATGGCAATGGGGGAGTGCAACAATAAAAAGGGCAATACACTGTAATCTGTGACCATGAACAAACCATGATAATGGTGTTTAGGTTATGTTATTGTATGTGTACCTCTAGTTAACAGAGCGCAGTTGAGAAATCTCAAACTGTGTAGGAGAATAATTGATAAAAGCTCTATACGTCCACATGCTGCACCAAATACTTATCAAACAGCAGACCATGTTGATGTCTGCATGGATTTCCCTCACTGTCTAAGTGCTTTTGGAGTTTCACATTCAGGAACAAAAGCCCTGATGTCAACAGCATATATTAATGAGAATACCATTTTCCTTATGTCATTCCATGTCTATTTCAATCGAATTGACATTTTGGTTGCATTAGGGTATTTGTTTATAAAAAAATATGAATGTTGGGATGAAATTCAAGTAACATTTTCAAAGTCTAAATAATGTGCCTTAATCGGCCTCTTATGCCCCTTATTCAATCGCACACATAGATTGCGTCCCTATGGGCACTGTTCAAATGTACAGCACTATTTAGGGAATACATAAAATCTAAATCAAATCAAATTTTATTGGTCACACGTGTTTGGCAGATGTTATTGCGGGTGTAGCGAAATGCTTGTGTTTCTAGCTCCAACAGTGCAGTAAAATATAACAAGTAATACCTAACACTTTCACAACAGTATACACAATACACACAAATCTAAGTAAAGGAATGGAATTAAGAATATATACATATGAGATTATCAATGTCAGAGCGGCATAGACTAAGATAAAGTAGAATATAATAGAATACAGTATATTCATATGAGATGAGTAATGCAAAATATGTAAACATTATTAAAGTGACTAGTTTTCCATTATTATAGTGGCCAGTGATTTCAAGTCTATGTATACAGGCATCAGCCTCTAATGTGCTAGTGATGGCTATTTAGCAGTCTGATGGTTTGAGATAGAAGCTGTTTTTCATTTTCTCGGCCCCAGCTTTGATACATCTGGACTGAACTCGCCTTCTGGATGGTAGCAGGTTGAACAGGCAGTGGCCCGGATGGTTGTTGTCATTGATTATCTTTTTGGCCTTCCTGTGACATCGGGTGCTGTAGGTGTCCTAGAGGGCAGCCTTCTTCATCACACTGTCTGTGTGGGTGGACCATTTCAGTTTGTTAGTGATGTGTACGCCGAGGAACCTGAAGCTTTCCACCTTCTCCACTGCGGTCCTGTCGATGTGGATAAGGGGGTGCTCCCTCTGCTGTTTCCTGAAGTCCACGATCAGCTACTTTGTTTTGTTGACGTTGGGTGAGCGGTTATTTTCCTGGCACCACACTCCCAGAGCCCTCACCTCCTCCCTGTAGGCTGTCTTGTCATTGTTGGTAATCAAGCCTACTACTGTTGTCTCGTCTGCAAACTTGATGATTGAGTTGGATGTGTGCGTGGCCACACAGTCATGGGTGAACAGGGAGTACAGGAGGGGGCTGAGCACGCACCCTTGTGGGGCACCTGTGTTGAGGATCAGCAAAGTGGAGGTGTTGTTTCCTACCTTCATCACCTGGGGGCGGCCATTTGGGACACAGCCCTATTTCACATTTCTTACTCAGTGGTATTACACATCATTATACATTGTTCATTATAAATTGACAGAATACATAGTAAAGGTATTTTTAGGGGCGGTTTCCTGGACACAGATTCAACCTAGTCCTGAACTAAAAAGCAAGATTAATGGAGCGTCGTAGCGTAGAGCTGACACTTTCTAAATGGCCCACTCTGTCTAAATGTCCAGAACTGTTGTGGGGTCTTTAGTCAACTCTTCATACTTACCACAGGGGAGTTGAGAGAAGGGGTCCATTGGATGATGTATTGGTGACACCGCAGGGAAAGCTAGAAGGTTGTACAGTTATCTCCAGGCTGTTTATTATGCGAAACAATACAACCAACTACCTCACACTGCAGAGCCCTCTTAGAGCAGGGTCACTGCTGGAGTTTCCTGACAGAATGACTGTCCATCTCTTTAATGGTCTGTCCTTTCAGTATTTTTACTCTAAATACAGTATGTTTTTCACCCGATTCATCATACAATTCAAAATTGGTTCGAAAGTCATCCTGAATTAAAAAAAAAAAAATAATAATAATCCAGAAAGGTTTGTTAACTTATATCCTAACATTGTACAGGGTATCATGATGAAATGTTCAGATTCCAAAGTGATTAAAAAAATGCGCGAGGGTTAAGAAATGCATCCACCTAATGCATTTCTGTGGTATTGTCTCCCTCTTGTGGTACGTGATTGAACCTTCAAGACATCCCCTCCCCCTTCAACTCACTTATGGCAAGACCTTGGTTACGTCCCAAATGGTACTTTATTCCCTTTATAGTGCCAGATCTGGTCAAAAGTAGTGCACTATAAAGGGAATAGGGTGCCATTTGGGACCCATCCCCTTCACTGTCTTACAGCACAAAGCCAGGCACTCTACCTGCAATCTGTCTGACGTACTTAAACAATAATGTGGTGCATCCCCTTGAATACTGAGAATACTTCATTATTCTAAAGCAGTCTAGAAATGCTGAGTTCAGTCTCATCCTTTCTCCTTCTTCTCCCACAAAAAAAACATCAGAATTATTGTCTCTCTTTGTGAACTGATAATCATCACTTTACTCAGGTAAAAAGGTCTGTAGGATCACTCTTCACTAGACTATCAACTGATGGCAATAAGATTGTGACACAAGAATGATCAAGACATAGAGTGTAGTGATTTGGAAAGGATGATGCTAGATATCTTCTTTTAGCACACTCGTTCAATCACCACAGCATGAGTCATTGTATCAGTAGACATTCTGTCTTAATAATCATATGGGAGTGCCTAAAACAGGGAGTATAATATGTACTAATATAATATACTCCCTTCTCTGATCAATGAAGCAACACTTGTCCTGATGGTAGATCCAGGTTTGATTTTTTATTTGTAAAATATGAGTAATCATGGGTTACAGATCTACAGCTCAACATTAGGTCAGTCTCTCTCACTGCACAACATAGGGAGCTGATTTTGATAGGCGCGTACAGACTGCAGAGGGAGGTGCAGATCTACAGCTCAACATTGGGTCAGTCTCTCTCACTGCACAACATAGGGAGCTGATTTTGATAGGCGCGTACAGACTGCAGAGTGAGGTGCAGATCTTTTCCTCTCCGATAACAGCAGTAAATTGGCTGTTGTTGGAAGTCAATGGTGGTGTTTTGACACTCTTCCTTTGTGCCTGAAGGACTCACTGATTACTTGATAGCTACACAGCTTTGCTAGGCTCCCCATTCAGCTTGGTTAATGCGCCAAAAAAAAAACATCCTTCACTTCTGAGTTGGCGAGCTAAAGCCTTACGGAATTTCTGTTGACCAAAAGGTTGAGGCGCGGGAACAAGGTTTCATGTCAACTGATGCATATTGACTGGGAAATTCGTATTGCGACAATTACGTCAGTGGCTTTTTGTCTAGGCCTATGTATGAGCATAAATGCCATCACCAGAGCCAGCTATCTGAGTCTACCCTTCGTTTGATATATTACACAGATATATCAGGTGGGAAAGACCAACTTTTATGCCCTTCAATAGATTTAGTGCCAATGTCAAACCTATTATGAAAAGTATGATCAGTGGAGACATTACAGATCGTAATCTTTTTCTTTTTTTTTAACTCATTTTGGATGGCATCCAACTGCAAACCCCATTCGCCACTTCTCTTTCTCCTTCAGTCTACCCCACAAAGCCCGTCTACCCTTCATTCGCTTTCATTGGCCGGCTTCCCCGGTCTCTAAGTGCCTCTCAGTTGTCCTTCATTGCTAAACATTTGTCTGAGAAATCTTTTCCAGCTCTTTTTGTTGTTGGACAATCTCTCTTTTCATACAGGTCTCCCTTCTTCATCCCCTTGATTCCGCTCCTCTCCTTTCAATCTCTCTCACTGTCTCATTCGTAGTCGAATCACGTGTGTATGCGGCATGGTTGTGCCAATGCCATTTCTCTGCCAGTCTGTGTGTGTGTTTGTGTGCCAGTGTAAGCCTGATGGAAAGCCCTTGCGTTGGATGCCAGTCTATGGTTTATGAACCCAAGATGGTTTGGGGTTATGTGAAGCTATTGTAGATGACTATTCAAACAACTTGATTGACACCAAATTAATTGGGAGGGTTGGAGGATCGTAGCACAGAGCTCCACCGTCAAGACAAATATTGATGAAGAATATTTAGATATAATAAAGAATTAGAAATTCCTCTCTGTATATTCAGAGAGTGACAGTACATGCACTTATTAGGCTCTGTCTGGGAATCTGTGACTTTGCACCAGACACCAGAGTTGGGCTTGTTAAGGTGAGAGAAGGAAGCACATCCGTCGACAGAATCCAAATTTGGCACTGCACAGTTGACTGATGGATGGTCAAACTTTCCAGCTGTTTCACAGTGGGTGGCTCCCTCCCAGCCCGTCTCTGTAACTAACAGTGTCTACGTCCCAAATGACACCCTTTTCCCAACATAGTGCACAGCCATTGACCAGGGCCGAGAGTAGTGCACTACATAGGGAATAGGGTGCCTTTTGGGACGCAAACAGTGTCCCACTGGATATTCACTGAAGATAGAAGGACATTGGCCCCCTTCTGAGTAACCAGCAGTTACATTTTTTTTTATCCATTAAGGATATAAGGAGAGAGAAAGAAAAAAAGTAACCAAAGCTTGTTTGTTTGTTAAAAGAATAAACGTAACATCTGTTCTTGTAGTCAAAAGTTGAGAGATTGACAAAGTCTTAAATGAGATTTGAGGAAGATAATACATTTAAAACACAGTTTGACTTAACAGGGAGGGAAGGCAAAACAAAATCTTTTGAATTTATATGCTTCTGACTTGACTGGATAGAGACACTAGAGCGACGTGACAGCTGCATTGGTATCAAACGTGCCAGTCTGATCTTTGTCAATCACTGAGAAAGTGATACAAAGCTAAAAATAATGAGCTCAGGTGACAGATACACCTTTGACACACTTTTAAAAAAAATGACACGTCTTAAGACTTAACATGTCTCCACTGTGATTTGATTGACAGACAACTAAGCCACTGTGTACCCAGACAGCCGGAGAGCAGAGTCCATGAAGTCTGCATGGCAACAAATAAATTGTTGAGTGGAGAGTCTTGACTCAATCTATCATTGTCTCCTCTTCTAACTGGAAAAGCAGATTGAGTTGGACGGCAAGTCGACGTGACACGCATTACCTCACCAGAGCGGAGGCAGGTGGGAGTATAAACTGTGTATACTGTGTGGATATGTGGTAATTATTTTCCCTTTTATTTTCAGAACTTTTATGAGAGTGTGTTTATGTGACCGTTAGACGTTGGGGAGGATGCTGGAATGTGTTATACTCCTCTCCGGAGTCATATACAGTCCCTTGTACTCTTTAGAGTTTGGGTCTGGTTCTCTGTATGGGAGAGCAAGGCTCAGACCACCCCACATACAAACTTTCCCTCTTCAGCCAGATGGCAACTTGATTCAAGGCCAGGGTAAGTATCTGCTTCTCCCAGACCATAAATGATTAGCTTTCTCAAGATGATACGAGATGCTGTAGTAGTCCCCACCCCTCTATTCTCTTCCCCCATTTCTCTCTCCCATATTTACAAAGGCAGCATAAGATGTTACCATGGGAACACTGACACTGCCTGGCAACCTCAATGGCTTGGCAAGATGCCCAATAGTTACTATGGCGCAGTTTTCAGTTGCTATGGGTATTGTGCCAATCCTGTGAGTGCACGTGTGGAACATGTGTTTTTGTAGCCTATGTAAGTCAATGTACTTGTACCCAATTCTAATATAGCCCATTGAAAAAGTTGATATAGCTCATTATTTGATGTTTTATGTAAATTAGATATTCTACCATCTGTTTGAAATAGCTACTAGTGGGAGTGATTGTGAGTGGAATGAGATTTGAAGTTGCCAGAACATTCACATATGTGTGTATATGTGCGTGTTTCTGTGTGTCTCTCTCGCTCTGTGTGTGTGTGTGTGTGTGTGTGTGTGTGTGTGTGTGTGTGTGTGTGTGTGTGTGTGTGTGTGTGTGTGTGTGTGTGTGTGTGTGTGTGTGTGTGTGTGTGTGTGTGTGTGTGTGTGTGTCTGAGAGAGAGAGAGAGAGAGGAGACAAAGAGAGAGCGAGAGAGGGAAAGAGAAAAAGAGGGTGTGAAAAAAGGGTGAGAGAGAGAAAGATTGGAGGCAGCTTTACCTTACTGAGGCTGGACTGAAATTCTTTCCATTGTTCCTCCTTAGTGGGAAGTTTCCACGGACTCAAGACAAGAGTAGACCACAGCATTCCTGAAAGCAACAGAGAATAGGCTGTTTATTATTATATATTAATAAATCAATTCATATGTCCACAGTTCAGACCTGACCTTGTCCAGTGCTATTTCCGATGGAAACATAGAGCATTGGATAATGTAAGCTAAACATTTGTGAAGCAAATCTTTGAACAATAAATAACAATAGTAGAGTAAACCCATTGAACCGAAATCATAATAGCTCATAGTCTTATAGATAAACTATGCAGAAATCACTACAATTCTAATAGTTTGCCTAATTTCAGTTTTTGACAAAACAAGCAGTCATTGTGTAGAGAATCATTGTACCATCTAAACCGCTGTGAAATATATTTTCCATTAGCAAAAATATTGTATATTTAACTGTTTGAAGCTGGTGTACGAAACCAAAGCAAAAGAGCAAAAACTAAACTTCAGAACGGAAAGAATAGAAATAGCACACATAGAACATATCTACAGCTTATTAGACTTGCCTTCAATGGGAATGAAAGATCTATAACACACATTTCAATGCGAATTTGGTCAGGTTGACCAAAAAGTTACATATTGTAGCTTTACGTCAGGAAACAGAGTATATCCGCAATATTATCTGTGTAGATAATGAAAGGGAAAATGGAAGAGTGAAAATATTACAATGATGTTGTGCTATTGACAAAGACTGAATAGAACATGACATACAAAGCCATGAAGAGATGCTTTAAGACAATAGTGATGAATAATACATTAACAATGATGAACAGCACAATCCGACATTATAAATTAAATAGTAGTGAGCCAAACAAATGCAATAATTATTACATCTCAACACAGTGTTTGCATGCACTTAAGGCCTCTGCATGCTTTGGTTCAGCTGGCACCTAGCTGTCTCGGTGCGGCGAACCGAACGAGTGCGCTTGCATACCTTCGACCTTCGCTTGAAAACAACTTGGCTTAAAAGAAAACAAGGGGAAAAAGCATCCTTAGTACCGTTTGTCAATCTGGAGACGCGTAGCCAGTATACACTTCCTCAAAATAGTCAAGATATGTCATTCACTTTTACATGTTTGCCAAGGAAATCTTAGTCGCACATTTTTATATTTAACTAGGATGTTTGGTGCAGTATTTCTCAAATGAAAAAATGTATATGAAAACGAGTCGTCCATCTTTGAATGACAACAAACTCTTCATTGAGTAATCCTTACTGTTGACCAATTACCGATGAAAGGGCGTAGACTTCGCCTTCCGAACAGCCCTAACAAAAAAAAAACTTGTCGAAGGCCAAAACCAACAAAAACGTCACAAAACGTAACTTCAGAACTTCGGTTTGCCTCAAACATTTTTGTGTGCACGAACAGCTGAAAAAACCCTTGCCGAAGGACAAAACGAACGACAACATCACAAAATGTCATCCTAATATATGCACAAACTGCTCCAAACTGTTTCAGATGGGAAGCATGCCTTCAGTAAGAGATCAGTGTTGCCTGCAGTGTGTTTTGATCTAACATCACCAGAGGAACTGTTGCCCCTTCCCCTGCCTCTCCCATCCCTTTGAATTTAAACCATGGCTGGAGATGTAAGATTGAGCTCAGCATGCCCTTAAAGGAGGTCAAAGACCAGGCTAAACAGTCAGGTGTTACGGCAACTTGATGCCACCAACCAGAGATTGTGAGGGGGGATGGTTTGGGAGGTCAGACAACCTGTCAGGGGGTCATTATCAGAGACGCATCATTATGGCTCTGAATCAGCAAGAAGGAAGTTGAGCCTAAAATATTGATGTTTCTTAAAGTGTATGTTCAAGTGAATCTCGGTCTGGATACTCATTGAGTTTTCACTTGTGTCCTTCATACTTCCCCATGCATACTACACTCTTAGAAAAAAAGGGTCCCAAAGAGGTTCTCCGGCTGTCCCCATAGGAGAACCAATTTGGGTTCCATGTAGAACCCTCTGTGGAAAGGATTCTACATGGAACCCAAGAGAGTTCTACCTGGAACCAAAATGGTTCTACAGTATGGAACTAAAACGGGTTCTTCAAAAGGTTCTCTTTTTTTTTCTAAGAGTGTAGACATCCTTCTATGAATGAATTGTATGTGTGGTGCCAGTGTTGCCAAAAAACAACAATGACAATGCAACACTAAACAAAAATGTAAAGCCCCTTCAAAAACGTCAACACTGAAAAATGAACAGCAGCTTTAGCCTAATTGTGTTACCTGCAAGGTCTGACTCTGTTTTCAATTCAGCTCTGGAGTGTTGGGTCAATATGGAATCTGGTCTCCATTCTGTGTCATTTGCTTGTCTGATCATTTAAGGAGAGACCTTTTTAAGTGTGTCCGCAGGTGTGTGTGGGACAGAGAGAGATAGAGACATTGACGGGAATAGCACTGAGTGAGTGCATATTTATGCATGCATAGTGGTATTTCCATTAAATACAATTCAGATACAGACCTGTCTTCACAACGTGCATGCATTGACGCAGTTCACATATGTCCTATGTGAGTGGGTGTGTGTGTGCTTTTCCAGAGTGTGTGTGTGTGTCTTTATGTTTGTTTAATGCGGCAGAGGGTGGAGTGGCGGATCAATAAGAAACAAAGGAATTCAGATCAATATGAAGCCAAGTGAGAGAGTGAAGGAGAGAGAAGGGGAGAGAGAGAAAAAGGGAGGAGGGGGATGAAGAAGTGGGAGGTGGTGAGTTGGAGGGTTGGACGGGGACTGACTGTTAGTGCTAGTGCACTGGCTAACTGTACACTGGGGAGAAACCAGTCATCTCTACAGCACAACCTGAGTACTTAAACTCTAGACGTCAGTGACAGTGAAGAAAGAGGGTCAAGGAGGGGAGAGAGAGGAGAGCAGAGATACTGGAGACTAATTCAACCTTCCTGCATTGTTATTGACATTCTGTTAAAGCAGTGACTCAGACAGAGAGAAGAGAGG
The DNA here is from genome assembly GCF_045679555.1 of Salvelinus alpinus. Classification (NCBI taxonomy): domain Eukaryota; kingdom Metazoa; phylum Chordata; class Actinopteri; order Salmoniformes; family Salmonidae; genus Salvelinus; species Salvelinus alpinus. Next base: position 5,447,544 of record NC_092111.1, read on the forward strand.
GAATTGGATATTATTACAGGCTTTGGTTTTTCCATTTATGTTTTGAGGTTGGACTTTAGTACGTTAGCACTTAGGACGTACCGATTGGTGTCACATCGTTAGTCAGTATGTGTTACACCTGTGGTGTCTTGTTCATCTCATTAGTGGGAAGGTGTTTCATCTGTGCTGGCCCAGGTGCTATTTAAGAGTGGCTGGCCCAGTACTCCAGTTGTCTTGTTAGATGCAGAGCGTTAACACCTTTAGTTGGCTATTCCTATTTTGATGTCTAGACAAACAATCCTTTGTCTGATTTTGTTTTGCGCCAAGTTTGGTGGCCTCTCATGGTCGGTGTCTTTTAGGTTCCAGTTGTTGTTGCTAGTCAACTTTCAGTGGGCACCCCCATGAGTGTCTTTCAGAACCCCTCCTAAAATCCCACCTGTTTCGTTTTGGTTGTTGGTTGTTGCTTTGTTAGTTCCCCCTTCTGTTTGAGCAACATTATTTGTTTTTGACCAGTGCACTATATGGAGAATATGGTGCAATTTGGGACAAAGCCACGGTTTGGAGGGTGTCCAGGGTATGGCTGTGTGTCACCTATCCTTGACCTCTGAACCCCAGTCAGTGAAATCTGGCTCTGTATGATAGAGGCAGACACACTACAGCTGAGGGCCAGGTGGACTCTGACCATCAATCTGTCACCCCACCGTCTTAAGCAAAACTCCATCTTTTGTTTTGAGAAATGCATATGCAAGTATCATGCACTATACATACCATACATTCTATCTTTTCCAACTATCGATTTCCTTTTCAGATTGGTATTATTTATCTATCGTGACAAATATTTCAAATTCTTTCAGCCAATGTCTTCACACATTTCAAAAGTGGAAACAGGATAACTTGGGTTTCTACAACACCTCATCGCTTGGCGGCGAGATCAAAGCGCAGAAGGCCATTTCGGTGTCTATACTGGATGAGACTTTTTTTGATGTGAAGTGGTGAAAGTGCTGAGTGCTATTGAACCTGCTCTCCATCTTGCTCAAGGTTCCTCAGTACTCGAGACAAGTTTTAATTAGAAAGGCCACCGCATGCATACAAGTCAAACTGACCATTTCTTCTGAATGATCTGTGTAGAAATATAGCGTAGTGGTGTTAACTGCTGAGATTCAGCAGGAGGTTCAGGGGCATAAGTGTACATTTCTATTAAAAGTAACCACATTTCCATCCACAGTTTTTATACCGTATTGAAAAATCACGACAGCTATGATGGAAACAGGATGTTTCGGGAAAATGTTATAAATGCCGACAAATCATTTGTTTGTTCGGTAAAATGTATTATGCGAGAAATGTCTGTGGAAAAATGCTACTTGAAGTCATGATATGGTCTGTGGTCTTCCCACTACGACTTGGGAAACCATGCAGTTTATTAGGCTACGGATGAAATAACTTACGATGAAATCCACAGGGTGGTGAAAGTGCATGTTGATCTTGATGCTTCTTTCCAATAATTATCTCGGGTCTCATTATGGTGGCATGAGGATCGATGCTTGGCTGCCAATTGACCCCCCAAAAATATTCTCACTGTTATCCGTAATAATATCATCATGTAGACTTGCCTAACCGCACAGCCTACCTGCACTGTATCTGCGAGCTGTTCACTACAGCACACATGCCACGACTAGAGTAGGTACATTTGTTTTTTATATTAAACCTTTATTTAACTAGGCAATTCAGTTAAGAAAAAAAGAAGTAATATTTACAATGACGGCCTGCTCCGGCCAAACCCCAACGACGCTGGGCCAGTTGTCTGCCGCCCTATTGGACTCCCAATCACAACCGGATGTGATACAGCCTGGATTCGAACCAGGTACTATAGTGACGCCTCTTGCACTGAGATGCGGTGCCTTAGATTGCTGCGCCACTCGGGAGCTGATGGGAACCACATTTGCTATTTAACGCAAAACACTTTTTGTGATAAAACTATGGGTAAAGTTGAAAATGCAATGGAAATAGAAGTTTCGATTTTTATTTGAAAACTTAAGAGAGAAATGACATTTTGTGTGGACTACATCATCACACACTGATTTCTATCCGCAACAAGTCCGTTTGGTGGAAACACACCACTGGCGGGAAAATTAGCATATTTTCTTGATGCATATTTTGTTACATTTGCATGAAAGTCTGTCGCCGATTGGATGGAAACCTAACTAGTGTTCAAACAGGTGCATCCTAGATAATATCGATGCATGCGCATTATGTGGGTCCAAATGAGGAGAGGATCATCATGTTGAAACTGTACCAGTAATCGTTTAGCGATATGTGTGTTTGGCGAAAGGCATATAACGGTATTCTTGTCCCCTATAGACAGTACCAGTCAAAAGTTTGGACACACCTACTCATTTAAGGGTTTTTCTTTATTTGTACTATTTTCTACATTGTAGAATAATAGTGAAGACATCAAAACTATGAAATAACACATGGAATCATGTAGTAACCAAAAAAGTATTAAACAAATCAAAATATATTTAATATGTTAGATTCTTCAACTCACTGCCTTGATGACAGCTTTGCACACTCTTGGTATTCTCTCAACCAGCTTCACCTGGAATGCCTATTCCAACAGTCTTGAAGCAGTTCCCACATTTGCTGAGCACTTGTTGGCTGCTTTACCTTCATTCTATGGTTCAACTCATCCCAAACCATCTAAATTGGGTTGAGGTCATGTGATTGTGGAGGCCAGGTCATCTGATGCAGCACTCCATCACTCTCATTCTTGGTCAAATAGCCCTTACACAGCCTGGAGGTGTGTCGGGTCATTGTCCTGTTGAAAAACAAATGATCGTCCCACTAAGCGTAAACCAGATGGGATGGCGTATCGCTGCAGAATGCTGTGGTAGCCATGCTGGTTAAGTGTGCCTTGAATTCTAAATAAATCACAGTGTCACCAGCAAAGCACCCCCACACCATCACACCTCCTCCTTTATGCTTCACTTTGCGTCTCACAAATCACAAATTTAGACACATCAGACCAAAGGACAGATTTCCACCAGTTTATTGATCGTGTTTCTTGGCCCAAGCAAGTCTCTTCTTCTTATTGGTGTCCTTTAGTAGTGGTTTCTTTGCAGCAATTTGACCATGAAGGCCTGATTCATGCAGTCTCCTCTATACAGTTGATGTTGAGATGTGTCTGTTACTTGAACTCTGTAAAGCATTTATTTGGGCTGCAGTCTGAGGTGCAGTTAACTCTAATGAACATATCTTCTGCAGCAGAGGTAACTCTGGGTCTTCATTTCCTGTGTCGGTCCTCATGAGAGCCAGTTTCGTCATAGAGCTTGATGGTTTTTGCGTCTGCACTTGAAGAAACTTGTTCTTGAAAAAAAAGAATCTTTCATGTCGTAAAGTGTTTCTCTTTGCTTATTTGAGCTGTTCTTGCCCTAATATGGACTTTGTCTTTTACCAAATAGGGCTATCTTCTGTATACCACCCCTACCTTGTCACAACACAACTGATTGCCTCAAACGCATTAAGGAAAGAAATTCCACAATCAACTTTTAACAAAGCACACCTGTTAATTGAAATGCATTCCAGGTGACTATGAAGCTGGTTGAGAGAATGCCAAGAGTGTGTCCAAACTTTTGACTGGTACTGTACATTATCATGAAATATCATCCTTATTTTACCCCCATGGAACTTGGCATCTTTTTTAAGCGGATTCAACATGTTCCAAGTTATATTGACTACCTTTATATGAACATACAGTTGAAGTCGGAAGTTTACATACACTTAGGTTGGAGTCATTAAAACTAGTATTTCAACAACTCCACAAATGTCTTGTTAACAAACTATAGTCGGTTAGGACATCTACTTTGTACCTGACACAAGTCATTTTTCCAAAAATTGTTTACAGACAGATTATTTCACTTATAATTCACTGTATCACAATTCAAGTGGGTCAGAAGTTTAAATACACTAAGTTGACTGCCTTTAAACAGCTTGGAAAATTCCATAAAATGATGTCATGGCTTTAGAAGTTTCTGATAGGCTAATTGACATCATTTGAGTCAATTGGAGGTGTACCTGTGGATATATTTCAAGGCCTACCTTCAAACTCAGTGCCTCTTTTCTTGACATCATGGGAAAATCAAAAGAAATCAGCCAAGACCTCAGAAAAACAATTGTAGACCTCCACAAATCTGGTTCATCCTTGGGAGCAATTTCCAAATGCCTGAAGGTACCACGTTCATCTGTACAAACAATAGTACGCAAGTTTTCTACAAACAGGGGCGCACAACTTGATAACATGCATGCAGTTTTGATTAACAACACTCAAAGCAGGAATGTTCTAGTCCAAATGCTGCAAACCAAACTTTCAATTAATGAACACCATGACCAAGTTGGATGAAAAAACAGAGGAACTCATTGAAGTTGCTGATCAAATGATTTGAGAGAACCAAGGCGAGAAAGATGAAAAAAAATATATTTCTCAACAAGCGGAGGAAATCTCATCACTGAATCGCTCACTCCGCACTCAAGACCTCTACCTGCAAACCATGACGGATAAGTATGAGGCTGAACGGAGACAGTGTGACACTCACGTGTCTAGATTAAGTACTCTAAGCGCCCAAGTGGACTCTGCCATGCAGAGTAATACCACCCTTAGGTACCATTTGGAAGAATTCCAGAACGGTCACGTGCTACAGAATGAGTACCCAACCAAGCAACCAAGCTCGCAACCAGAGCTCGGTACACAAAGAAGTGAAGACAACAAAAGGTTTCAGGCTTTGCCTCTCTCAGGTGTCCCTCAGTCTGACATGGCAGGGCTGGCAAACTATTACAGACTACAAAGGGAAGCACAGCCGAGAGCTGCCCAGTGACACGAGCCAACCAGACGAGCTAAAAAACTTCTATGCTCGCTTCGAGGCAAGTAACATTGAAACATGCATGAGAGCGTCAGCTGTTCCGGATGACTGTGTGATCACTCTCTCCGCAGCCGATGTGAGTAAGACCTGTAAACAGGTCAACATTCACAAGGCCGCAGGGCCAGACGGATTACCAGGATGTGTACTCCGAGTATGCGCTGACCAACTGGCAAGTGTCTTCACTGACATTTTCAATCTCTCCCCGTCTGAGTGTGTAATACCAACATGTTTCAAGCAGAGCACCATAGTCCCTGTGCCCAAGAACACTAAGGTAACCTGCCTAAATGACTTCCGACCCGTAGCACTCGCGTCTGTAGCCATGAAATGCTTTGAAAGGCTGGTCATGGCTCACATTAACGCCATTATCCCAGAAACCCTAGACCCACTCCAATTTGCATACCACCCCAACAGATCCACAGATGATGCAATCTATTGCACTCCACACTGCCCTTTCACAGCTGGGCAAAAGGAACACCTATGTGAGAATGCTATTCATTGACTACAGCTCAGCGTTCAACACCATATTGCCCTCAAACTCATCACTAAGCTAAGGACCCTGGGACTAAACACCTCCCTCTGCAACTGGATCCTGGACTTCCTGACAGGCTGCCCCCAGGTGGTAAGGGTAGGTAACAACACATCTGCCACGCTTATCCTCAACACGGGGGCCCCTCAGGGGTGCGTGCTCAGTCCCATCCTGTACTCCCTGCACGGCCAGGCACGACTCCAATACCATCATTACGTTTGCAGATGACACAACAGTGGTAGGCCTGATCACTGAAAACAATGAGACAGCCTATAGGGAGGAGGTCAGAGACCTGACCGTGTGGTGCCAGGACAAAATCCTCTCCCTCAACGTGATCAAGACAAAGGAGATGATTGTGGACTACAGGAAAAGGAGGACCGAGCATTCCCCCATTGTCATCGACGGGGCTGCAGTGGAGCAGGTTGAGAGCTTCAAGTTCCTTGGCGTCCACATCACCAACAAACGAACATGGTCCAAGCACACCAAGACAGTAGTGAAGAGGGCACGACAAAACCTATTCCTCCTCAGGAGACTGAAAAGATCAGATCCTCACGAGGTTTGACAGCTGCATCATTAAGAGCATCCTGGCGGGTTGCATCGCTGCCTGGTATGGCAATTGCTCGGACTCCGACCGCAAGGCACTGCAGAGGGTAGTGCGTACGGCTCAGTACATCACCGGGGCCAAGCTTCCTGCCATCCAGGACCTCTATACCAGGCAGTGTCAGAGAAAGGCCCTAAAAATTGTCAAAGACTCCAGCCACCCTAGTCATAGACTGTTCTCTTTGCTACCGCACGTCAAGTGGTACCGGAGCGCCAAGTCTAGGTCCAAGAGCCTTCTAAACAGCTTCGACCCCCAAGCCATAAGACTCCTGAACATCTAATCAAATGGCTACCCAGACTATTTTCATTGACCCCCTCCCTCTTCTACGCTGCTGCTACTCTGTTATTATCTATGACCTCAATTACCTCGACACCTGCACATTGACTCTGTACCGGTACCCCCTGTACATAGCCCCACTATTGTTATTTTACTGCTGCTTTTTAATTATGTTATTCTTATCTCATACTTTTTTTGTTGCATTTTCTTAAAACTGCATTGTTGATTAAGGGCTTGTAAGTAAGCATTTCACTGTAAGGTGAAATGTTGCATTCGGCGCATGTGACAAATAACATTTGTTTTGATTTGATTTGATTCATCAGTATGCACACCTGGCATCCATCATTACGCGCACCTGCAGATTGTTAGGATACTCACCTGGACTCTATTACCTCCCTGATTACCTTCCCTTTATCTGTCACTCCCTTGGGTTCCTTCCTCAGTCGGTATTGCTGTCTCGTTTTCATGTTTGTTGTTTTATTAAACGTTTCACCTGCACCTGCTTCTCAACTCACAGTGTCATTGTTACACTCAGATTGCAACACGTGGAAGGAAATCTCCAAAACAATCTTCTGATGGTTAACACACATGCCTTAAATAAATAGAACTCTCCATTCAGGAGGAAAGTGTGACATGGTGAGGTTGGACCAGGTGCAGAGAAGAGACCAGACGAGGAATCAGTGGTAAAGGATAAGCATAATACTTTACTGAGAAACGGTCATGGAAGGATCACAGTAACACTGGGAAAACAACAAACACTAAGTCTTGAAAACTCACTCAGGAGACAAACGCACACGGCTTCAGAAAACACACCTCTTTTAACAGGGAAATCATAATGAGTAAATAGGACACACCTGAGTGTCGTTAATGTCTCTAGGACGGTCTCTGCTGCCCCCTGGTGACAGGTGGAACCATGACAGTACCTCCCCTTCTAGGTGCGGCACCAGTCGCGGAGCCAGGGCGACCACCACATAGTTGGTGAAGTCCCGAATGAGTCCCGGATCCAGGATCTCCTGGGCAAGCACCCACGCCCGCTCCTCGGGCCGTAGCCCTCCCAGTCCATCAGGTACTGCAGGGTGCCTTGAACCTGACGAGCCTCCAACAGGCATCGGACCGTGTAGGCCGGGCGACCATCGACAAGTCGAGGGGGCGGAGGGGCAGGTGTGGGGGAAGAGAAGGGACTGGTCCTTACCAGCTTGAGACGGGAGACATGGAAGGATGGACAGACCCTTATAGACCTGGGAAGCTGGAGACGATAGGTGACCGGGTTGATGAGACTCGGGATCTTGAATGGTCCTACATAGCGTAGAGCGAGCTTCTGCAAGTCCACCTTTAAGGGAAGATCATAGGTGGACAGCCACACTTGTTGACCCAGATGGAGGAGCCGAAGAGGCCTTCAGTGCCGGTTTGCCTCGTGTTGGTGTCAGTGAGATGAACAGAGTAAGGAGGATCGCGCTCTGATCCAGGTGAGTCAACATCGTCGAAGGAACGCCTCGGCTGATGGCACCACTGCTTCGGCATCTTGTTCAGGAAACAGGGGGGGGGGGGGGGGGCGGCGGCGAACTGACACTCGAATGGTGACAGTCCAGTGGACGAGTTTGGCAGTGTGTTGTGAGCATACTCCGCCCAGACAAGGAACTTGCTCCAGTTGCTGGCCTGGGTGGAGACGAAACAGCGGAGGAACTCCAACTCCTGGTTGGCCCGCTTTGTTTGCCCATTCGACTGTGGGTGGAACCACAAGCCCAATTTCCCCGACAGGGGCAGAAGACTTTCCAGTACCATGCGACGAACTGGGGCCCATGATCCGAGACAATGTCCTGGGGAAGTCCGTGTAGTCAAAAGACATGGGTAATCATGAGACCAGCGGTCTCTTTCGCTGAGGGCAACTTGGGTAAGGCAATGAAATCGGCTGCCTTGGAGAACCAATCAACGACTACCAGGATAGTGTTAAGACCTTGGGATGGAGGTACCCCTGTGATAAAGTCTATAGACAGGTGGGACCAGGGCCAGCTGGGGATGGGCAGAGGTTGCAGCAACCCAGCCGGTTGCTTTCATGAGGACTTGCTTTGGGCACAGGTGAAACAGGCCGCAACCAATGATCTCTTATCCTCAATCATGTTGGGCCACCAGAATTTCCGCCTAAAGGAACTCCAGTGTCCAATTAACCCCTGGAAGCCCAGTTAATTTAGAGTGTCCCCGTTTTAGCACTCGAGAACGGACTGATCGCGGAACATAAAGTCTGTTAGTGGGACCTCCGCCGGGGTCAGGTTCTCGGGTCTGGGCTTGTCGTACCGTGATCTCTATACTCTATACTCAGAGGAATACCACCCTTAGGTACCATTTGGAAGAATTCCAGAACGGTCATGCGGGTCTGGGTCTTGCGGGTTAGGGCTGTGAGAGGCGCTGCCATCGTACCAAAGTTCTGTAAAAATGCCTGTAAAAATTGGCAAGCCCGAGGAACCGCTGGACTTGTTTGAGTGAGGCGGGATGGGGCCAGTCAGTAACCGTCCTAACCTTAACAGGGTCCATTTGGATGCTGGCGGTAGAGATGTGGCCCAGGAAAGAGACTTGGGATACATGGAACTCACACTTCTCAATCTTGACGTATAGTTGACTCTGCAGGAGGTGTCCCAGGACTTGGCAGACGTGCAGGATGTGTTCCGGAAGGGTCTTGGAGAAGATCAGGATGTCGTCGAGGTAAACAAAGACGAACCAATTCAATATATCCCTAAGAGTGTCATTGACCAATGCTTGGAAGACTGCCGGTGAGTTTGATAATCCGAATGGCATGACTAAATACTCATAGTGGCTACTAGGGATGTAAAAGGCAGTTTTACATTCATCTCCCTCCCTGATTCTGACCAGATTGTAAGCGTTGCAGCGGTCCAGTTTGGTGAAGAATTGGGCCCCTGGTCCAGCTCCAAGGCGGCGGACAGAAGGGGTAGGGGGTAACGGTTCTTAATTGTGATCCTGTTTAACCCTCGGTAGTCGATGGTGGGACGCAGACCTCCATCCTTCTGAGGAGCGAATGAAACCTGCCTCCAGCAACTCCCGGATGTAATTGTCCATGACTGCAGCTTCAGGGATCGAGAGGGAGTAAAGACGGCCCCGGGGAGTGGTGGAGCCAGGTAGGAGATCTATGGCGCAATCGTATGGACGATGAGGAGAGAGGGTGGTGGCTTGCCTCTTACTGAAGGCCTCCCGGAGGTCGAAGTATTCGGAAGGGAGAACGAAGAAGTCTTGGTCTTCAATGGATGCAGGGGGATGCGGCGAGGCTCTAGGTGGGGGTCTTAGACATTTAGTCTGGCAGTTCTTTCCCCAGTCTAGTATGTGTCCAGGAGAGTAGTGGGTTATGTAGTGCTAGCCAAGGTTCTCAGGAGCCGTGATCAAAAGAAAACTAAGAGTCTGAGTGATTCACCCCAACATGCAGTAGAATGGGCTTGGTCTGATATTACACCTGACCGGAGCCAATGGGGCATCCATCGAGGGCTTGAATCTGCAGAGGGATTGTATATTTCACGCAGGGGATTTGTAATTCTCTGCTGAAGTCCTGATCAATGAAATTATCTGAGTCCCTGGAGTCCACGAAGGCTTTAATCTGGTGCTGACGGTTGTCCCAGTGGAGGGTTGCGGGTAGTGACAGATGGTGAATAGGTAGCCAGGGGATAACTGCACAGCTCGTCAGGGTATCCCCTTGTCCTGTGGAGCCCTGGCGTTTTCCAGTCAGCTCTGGGCATGTAGCACGGTGATGGCCGAGCTTCCGCAGTAGAGGCAGCAGACTTCGTGCATGTGTGCCTGTCACGCTCCTGTGGGCTCAGACGTGTGCGTCCCAGCTGCATGGGCTCCTCAATGCTGGGTTCGGGGGGCTTGGGGTGCTCAGAAAACCAGGGCACTGGGGTGGTGTCAAAAAAGCGATGTCTCGCGTTCTTGGAGGCGGCCATCTATCCTGATTGCCAGCATTATCAGGGACTTGATGTCCTCTCCCAGTTCCCGAGAGGCCAGTTCATCCTTAATGGAGTTAGACAACCCCTGGTGAAAAGCAATCCACTCTCGGCAGCGAGGGTGCGGAACTCAATGGCGAAGTCAGCCACTGGTCTGGCCCTTTGGCGGATGTTGAACGGTCGGCTGGCCGATTCTCGTCTGCCGACTGGGTGGTCGAAGTCTTGTCACAGCGAAGGCTAATATGGAGCTGCAGGATGGTGGCTGCTGTTCCCACACCGCCATTTCCCACTCCAGGACCTTGCCCGAGAGTAGAGAGATTATATAGGCGATAATAGCCCTATCAGTGTGGAACGAGGAGGACAGTAGCTCAAACACCAGAGAGCACTGGATGAGGAACCCCTTGCATCCTCCAGGGTGGCCGTCATACCACTCAGGGGCTGGGATCTTGGATTCCCGGTGGAGGTCCCCTGGAGGAACTACGGCAACGCCTGTAGCACTGGGTGATGAGACTTGGACATTGGCTGCTCCTGGGTTGGGGTTGGACTGTGGTTGGAGGGAGTCGGTAATTGCCCGGAGGGTTTCTGATATCTGAAAGAGTTGTTCTTGCTGCCGCCCCAGCAGTGCTCCTTGGTGGGTTACAATATTCTTGACCTGACTGACCTCTGCTGGGTCCATGTTGTAGGCTGAAGATTGCTGTGACATGGTGAGGTTGGACCAGGTGCAGAGATGAGACCAGACAAGGAATCAGTTGTTAACTTCTCTGGGATATGTGGGATGCTAGCGTCCCATCACGACAACAACCAGTGAAATTGCAGGGTGCCAAATTCAAACAGAAATCTCATAATTAAAATTCCTCAAACATACAAGTATTATACACTATTTTAAAGATAAACTTCTCGTTAATCCAGCCACAGTGTCTGATTTCAAAAAGGCTTTACGGCGAAAGCACACATTGTGATTATGTTAGGTCAGCGCCAAGTCACATAAAAACACAGCCATTTTCCAAAGAAGGAGAGGTATCAAAAAACTCAGAAATAGCATTATAAATATTCACTTACCTTTGATGATCTTCATCGGAATGCACTCCCAGGAATCCCAGTTCCACAATAAATGTTTGTTTTGTTCAATAAAGTCCATCATTTATGTCCAAATACCTCCTTTTTGTTCGCGCTTTTAGCCCAGTAATCCAAATGCACAATGCGCGAGCAATTAGTTCAGACGAAAAGTCAAAAAAGTTATATTACAGTTCATAGAAACATGTCAAACGATGTATAGAATAAATCTTTAGGAGGTTTTTATCATAAATCTTCAATAATGTTTCAACCGGACAATTCCTTTGTCTTTAGAAATGAAAAGGAACGCAGCTCGCTCTCACGGCCGCGCGCCTGACTTAGCTCATGGCATTCTGCCAGACCTCTTAGTCAAACAGCTCTTATTCGCTCCCCCTTCATAGTAGAAGCCTGAAACAAGGTTCTAAAGACTGTTGACATCTAGTGGAAGCCTTAGGAAGTGCAATATGACCCCATAGACACTGTATATTGGATAGGCAAAGACTTGAAAACCTACAAACCTTAGATTTCCCACTTTCTCGCCTGCCATATGAGTTCTGTTATACTCACAGACATCATTCAAACAGTTTTAGAAACTTCATATTGTTTTCTATCCAAATCTACTAATTATATGCATATTCTAGCTTTTGGGCCTGAGTAGCAGGCAGTTTACTCTGGGCACCTTATTCATCCAAGATACTCAATACTGCCCCCGTTCCCAAAGAAGTTAAGGATAAGCATAATGCTTTACTGAGAAACGGTAAAGGAAGGATCACAGTAACACTGGGAAAACAACAAACACTAAGTCTCGAAAACTCAGGAGACAAACGCACACAGCTTCAGAAAAGAACAACAGAAAACACACCTCTTTTAACAGGGAAATCATAATGAGTAAACAGGACACACCTGAGTGTCGTTAATGTCTCTAGGATGATCTCTGCAGCCCTCTGGTGACACGTGGAACCATGACAGAAATGTATTAGAAGTCTTGAACCATGATCACATCACGTACGACTGGTTCTGTGCTTTTGAGGCGACAGGTAGCCTAGTGGTTAGAGCGTTGGGCCAGTAACTGAAAGGTTGCTAGATCGAATTCCCGAGCTGACAAGGTAAAAATCTGTCGTTCTGCCCCTGAATAAGGCAGTTAACTCACTGTTGCTAGGCCGTCATTGTAAATAAGAATGTTCTTAACTGACTTTCCTAGTTAATAAAAATATAGAGTACTTCTTGGCGACAAACTCCCGTCTCAGACAATCACTGGTACAGCTGATTAGCTGTCCTTGGTCAAATATCTCGAACTCTTCAAACCATCCCATCTTACTACGAGTCTCAAATCACCGTAGTACACTACACTAATCCCCCCTATGGAAGAGTGAACTCTATTTAGTTTTCCAAACGGGCGGTTCGTGTGCAAACTATATCATTGTGAGAATAGTTATAGAATGTGTCCAAGATAAGTAAGTATCTCTCTCTCTCTTGGGCATTACAAAAAACTGCCTTCATTGAGAGGAGGGGAGGCTATGCTTGGTTTTTAATCAAATTAAAATACATGGGGGGGGGAAAAGCACATCCCTCTTGCTCCATGCGCATACGGGCACTGTGCATCACGGCTGGATAGGCTGTGCTTCCAACTTCAAAATCCATGTCATAACCGCTATGACCAGCTTTTGGTTGGTCTTAAATATCCCCACCAGCACTGCCTGAAATTGGCACGTTGGCACATGTTTTAAAAGACACACCTCAGATATTGCCACCCCTCCCACCTCAGCGCACAAAGTGCTCACAGCAATGGAAGTGCTCACAACAATGGTAAACCAAGGACAATTCTGAGGCTATTTTAGGCTTCGGGTTAGGTTTAGGGTTAGAATTAGGGTTATTGTAAGGGTTTGGTTTAGGGTTAGGGTAAAAAGTCCTCACAAGTATAGTAATACAGAGCTGTGTGTGTATGTTTGTCTGTGTGTCTGAGTGAGACAGACCAGGAGACTCTCTCTCTGATCTCTTTTTCCCCCTTCCCCCTCTCTCTCTCTCTCCCGCCCTCCCTCCCTCTGTCTGCCCCCCTGAGCTAAGTTCTATTCCCTGCCAATCTGGCATTAAAAGCTTCCTTTGCGTCAGATATGAGATGCCCTACATCTGTGTATGTGAAATGTGCTTTCATTCAAGGGGCATGTGTATGAGGTTTAAAGTATGTCAAATCCCCCATCTGACAGAAGCTAGAACATCAGCGTACCTGAGGGGGCTATCTTTGAGTCTGTCACTCACAATATGAACCAGTCAGGATTGGGGATAGTAGGGGGGGAGGTTACAGAAAGAGAGAATCACAGCTTTGGGTTACTACAGTCAGATATCCAGATAGCTCATATGTGACTCATTTCAGGAAACTACGCGTATGTCGTGCGTCACTACTTCACAGCAGAGCCTTTTGAACATAAACTACATTTTTTGAATGAAAATGCGTTTTTGGGCAGAAATGCTTTCTGGAACAATAACAAACTTGCATGCCATTTGTAAATACTTTTGCCATCTATAAATAAAATTGTTAAATTACGAAATGAGTCAAAAAGAGAACACACAGAAGGCTGTTATATAAAACACCTGTCTCTGGATTACAACTTCAAACTAAGGCAACTATGGCATCCGTGACAGAGAGGGAGTGTCCATGTATAATTTTGTCAGAAAGTCGTTTTCATTTCAAGTTAAAGTGTACTGTTAGCTAGCTAACATAACGTTAGCTGGCTGGCTCGCTAGCTAATGTTATGTGTATGATCTGTGTGGTAATATTATTAGTATCTCAGAGCCATTTGCATTGCTAGTCAATGTTAGCTCGCTAACATTGAACCTGGTGGTTTAGCTACCTGCAGATTCATGCAGGGTAGTAACATAATGAGTTGGGATTATGGCTTGTTGTTTAGCTGGCTAGCTAGCTACATGTCTAAACAAAAGACTCCACTATGCAAGTAACCATTTCAATAGAATGTTATACAATTTTTGAGCTCTGAGTCTCTACTTTTATCCAATGTAAAAAACACAATTTCAAATTTTGTGTCGGACGTATTTGATACCATTCCACTCATTCCACTCCAGCCATTACCACAAGCTCGTGCTCCGCAATTAAGGTGCCACCAACCTCCTGTGTTTGGGAACACATGTTATAAATCATACATGACCACCAGCACCAGGCACACTATACAGACACTGTACCGCGCTGCATTAATAACAAGTACGCACAGACGCACAGTCTGTATCTTTCCCTTTCTCAACCAACCCCCCAGCACCACAGGTACTGAACTCCATGTGCCGAAGAGAGCGAGAGAGAGAGCTACAGTATTATCTACTTCACTTGCATTGGCAATGTTAACATATGTTTCCCATGCCAATAAAGCCCTTAAAATGGAATTGAATTGAAATTGAATTGAGAGAAGGAGAAAGAGATCAACGAAGGGTAGGTATAGTGCATAAGGATAATAGGATACCTAATGTAAGTGGAGGATATGTGAATGTGAATAGAGAGACGTGGAGATCAAGACAAAATGAGACACAATGAACAGGAGTGAGAAGAGAGCAGAAAGTAAGACAGAGAAGCAGGAAGAATGAGCAAGAGGTTGATAGACAGGAATAGACTACCCGTGAAAGAGAGCGGGGCAGAAAGGGCCTGGGTTAGGGGGGAGAGAGAGAGAGACAGAAAAAGAGAGCGATAAGAGAGAGAGAGGGCAGGCGGGAGGGTGTGTGCTAAAATAAGAGGCAGGCTCTTGTCGGCACTGTGACCTACTCATGCAGGACTGAGGAATTCTCCCTGTCGACCAGGACACATTCCTCCGGTCCTCAGACATTAACCCACGCCCTGCCGCCCTGTTGGGGTGGAGCGGGTTACACTGGCAGCCCTCACTGGCACTGGGTTGCACCATTGTACAACGCTCTACACTAGCAACTCATTGTTTTAAAGTTTGTATTTATTTATTGGATAGAGACAGTGAAGGGAGACAGTGCTCCAAAGGCAGCCACAGTAAACGGCTAGACCACCACTGGCCACTTCCTCAGTACTGTCCTGTGCACACATTCACCAAGCCTAGTTCTGCACACACAATAAATCAGCACATATACTGTATCTGAAAAGCCACTGATCTACATATATTGAAGCATGATTAATTGTGATGCCTAAACTGACACGGCACACACACACACACACACACACACACACACACACACACACACACACACACACACACACACACACACACACACACACACACACACACACACACACACACACACACACACACACACACACACACACACACACACACACACACACACACACACACACACACACACACACACACACACACACACACACACACAAACACAAACGCTGAAGGGAGCCTATACACATTTCTAAACGAACACAGTAAACAAGAATGGGTTGATCAGGTAAAGTGCGTAGCATAACCAAATGAACCATTGAACTGGGTGTAGGTGTGCATATGGTGCTGCAAAAACACATTGTGACAATATCTGGATATGAAGGGCTCTATTGTGTCGCCGGGGCAGAATGTAGCTCTTATTCTGCTGGTGGGAACGGGGGACGGGGGGTTACAAAGACAAAAATGTAATGTGAAGCTTCTCAAAGCCACATGCTCTTCTTTATACCCCTCTGCTTCTCCATGATTCCCTAGCAATTCACTACATACAATACTGCAGGATCAGGACATGACCAACTGGTAACCTCACCACTTGTAACTCAGTAAGAAGTACAGTATGTCAAAGCTCAAACATGCAACCCGCATTGTACGAAGATCAAATGTGACATGAAATACCCATCACTGTAGAACATTATCATTAGTTTGCTATTTAGCTTCCTTGGTAGAACAACCTTAAAGGGAATCATTATAGGATGACTCAGGGAGTTGTAATTCAATTGTTCTGGTGGTAAATCGGTTCCGAGCTCAAAATGGCTGACCAAGTGATCTTCCTCACTGCTAGATCTTTGAGAAAAAAGATGACCTATAGAGCACTTGATTCTATTCACCTTCAGATGACTTCCTTGAAAGGTAAGTGAAGTATGATGGATCATTTGTGTTGGTTAGTTTTGACTGAAAATAAAAGAAATATCCTTACCTTCGGTGGGGGGTAAAAGCACCCAAATGTCATACTTGAGTAAAAGTAAAGATACATTAATAAAAAATGACTCAAGTAAAAATGAAAGTCACCCAGTAAAATACTACTTAAGTAAAAGTCTAAAAGTATTTGCTTTTAAATAAGTAAATGTACCAGACAGCCTAATTTTCATGTTTTTTTTATTTACGGATAGCCAGGGACACGCTCCAACACTAAGATATAGTTTACAAACAAAGCATGCTTAGTGAATCTGCCAGATTAGAGGAAGTAGGGATGACCAGGGATGTTCGCTTGATAAGTATTTGAATTAGACCATTTTCCTGTCCTGCTAAGCATTCAAAATGTAAGAAGTACTTTTGGGTGTCAGGGAAAATGTATGGAGTAAAAAGTACATCATTTTCTTTAGGAATGTAGTGAAGTAAAAGTAGTCAAAAATATAAATAGTAAAGTAAAGTACAGATACCCCAAAAACCTACTTTAAGTAATACTTTACACCACTGCTTACTTTTCAGGTCTTGGGCTACATGGAATGGGAGTGGCAATGTTGGGTGCGTAGGCCAGGTCTGAAAAAGAGAAAAAAACTGTTACCTTTTTTGCAGTCATCTTTAGTTATTTTGAAAACTTTCAGTTCTAGTTCTGTATGCTTGACTGCTGCTCCCCCGCTACCCCTAAAGAGAGGTAGCCTCTGTATTCTCTATATTTGTCTTTGCTTGTCTGTTAGGCTGTCTATTGTTTTTACTGTATATCCACCTGTCTGTTTCCCAGTATGTCTATCAGCGTGTCCACTTACTGTATACAGTTGAAGTCTGAACTTTACATACACCTTAGCCAAATACATTTAAACTCAGTTTTTCACAATTCCTGAAATGTAATCCTAAAAATCCCTGTTATGTCAGTTAGGATCACCACTTTATTTTAAGAACGTGAAATGTCAGAATAATAGTAGAGAGAATGATTTATTTCAGCTTTTATTTCTTTCATCACATTCCCAGTGGGTCAGAAGTTTACATACACTTCCTGACTAATGTCTTGAGATGTTGCCTCAATATATCCACATCATTTTCCTGCCTCATGATGCCATCTATTTTGTGAAGTGCACCAGTCCCTCCTGCAGCAAAGCACCCCCACAGCATGATGCTGCCACCCCGTGCTTCACGGTTGGGATGGTGTTCTTCGGCTTGCAAGCTTCCCCCTTTTTCCTCCAAACATAACGATTCCCATTATGGCCAAACAGTTCTATTTTTGTTTCATCAGACCAGAGGACATTTCTCCAAAAAGTACGATCTTTGTCCCCATGTGCAAACCGTAGTCTGGCTTTTTTTATGGCGGTTTTCGAGCAGTGGCTTCTTCCTTGCTGAGCGGCCTTTCAGGTTATGTCGATATAGGACTTGTTTTACTGTGGATATAGATACTTTTGTACCTGTTTCCTCCAGCATCTTCACAAGGTCCTTTGTTGTTGTTCTGGGATTGATTTGCACTTGTCGCACCAAAGCACGTTCATCTCTAGGAGACAGAACGCGTCTCCTTCCTGAGCGGTATGGCGGCTACGAGGTCACATGGTGTTTATACTTGCGTACTATTGTTTGTACAGATGAACGTGGTACCTTCAGACCTTCAGGAAATTGCTCCCAAGGATGAACCAGACTTGTGGAGATCTACAATTTTTTTCTGAGGTCTTGGCTGATTTCTTTTGATTTTCCCATGATGTCAAACATAGATGTCACTTAGTTTGAAGGTAGGCCTTCATCTACAAATACATCCACAGGTACACCTCCAATTGACTCAAATGATGTCAATTAGCCTATCAGAAGCTTCTAAAGCCATGACATCATTTTCTGGAATTTTCCAAGCTGTTTAAAGGCACAATCAACTTCTGACCCACTGGAATTTTGATACAATGAATTATAAGTGAAATAATCTGTCTGTAAACAATTGTTGGAAAAAAATACTTGTGTCATGCACAAGGTAGATGTACTAACCGACTTGCCAAAACTATAGTTTGTTAACAAGAAATTTGTGGAGTGGTTGAAAAACGAGTTTTAAATGTAAACTTCCGACTTCAACTGTATGTCTACCAATCTGTCTATTGCTCTGCAGATATATCGCTCCTACTCTTTGCAACAGTCACACTGGGAGTTTTTCCATACCATCACAGATATATATCATCAATGACCAGTGTATCATATCATATCAACAGATTTCTGTTGATAAAAATTGACATTCAACCCCTGCCTTCAGAAAGATTCATACCCCTTGACTTTTTCCACATTGTGTTGTGTTACAGCCTGAATTCAAAATGGATTAACTATATTTTTTTGCTCTCACACAAAATACCCCATAATGACAAAGTGAAATCATGTTTTTAGAAATGTTTGCAAATGTATTGAAAATGAAATACAGATATCGCATTTTAATAAGTTTTCACATTCCTGATTCAATACATTCAATACAGGTGTTAGAATTATGTTTGGCAGTGATTATAGCTGTGAGTCTTTCTGGGTAAGTCTCTAAGAGCGTTGCACACCTGAATTGTATAACATCTGGCCATTATTCTTTTCAAAATTCTTCAAACTCTGTCAAGTTGGTTGTAGATCATTGCTAGACAGCCATTTTCAAGTCTTGCCATAGATTTTCAAGCCCATTTAAGTCAAAACTGTAACTAGGCCACTCAGGATCATTCAATGTTGTCTTGGTAAGCAACTCCAGTGTATATTTCTCCTTGTGTTTTTGGTAATTGTCCTGCTGAAATGGGGATTTTTGTCTCCCAGTGTCTGTTGGAAAGCAGACTGAACCAAGTTTTCCTCCACGATTTTTCCTTTGCTTAGCTCTATTCCGTTTATTTTACCTTAAAAAACTCCCTAGTCCTTGCTGATGACAAGCATACCCATAACATGATGCCACCCCCACAATGCTTGAAAATATGAAGAGCGGTACTCGGTGATGTGTTGTTTTGGATTTGCCCCCAACATAACAATTTGTATTCATGACATAAAGTGAACTTCTTTGCCACATTTTTTGCAGTTTTACTTTAGTGCCTTATTGCAAACAGGATGCATGTTTTGGAATATTTTTATTTTGTAAAGGCTTCCTTTTTTTTACGCTGTCGTTTAGGTTAGTATTGCGGAGTCACTACAGAGCTCTCTGAAATTAGGTGTCCCCCTTGGTCAGTTCAGAGTAATGATCTCTATATTGATAAATGTATTATTGTTAAACAAACTTATTTAGGCTTGCCATAACAAAAGTGTTGAATACTTATAGACTCAATACATTTCAGCTTTAAATTTTAAATTAATTTCTAAAAAACATAATTCCACGTTGACATTATGGGATATTGTGTAGGCCAGTGACACAACATTTCAATTTAATCCATTTTAAATTCAGGCTGTAACACAGCACAATGTGGAAAAAGTCAAAGGGTGTGAATACTTTCTGAAGGCCCTGTATCTCAATGAATCAACCCCATCTACACACACACACACACAGAGCCAGCCTGCAGAGGAAATCCTTAGGTCTGCACTGATCCAGTTAATGTCTGATGCTGCGGTTGAATATCATCTCTTAAGCATGAGCAACACAACAGATTCACACACAGAAGAATGGAACTGATGGTGAGAGGAACATTCGGATGCTAAAACAATGGTACACATCGATGGTACACTTATTCCCTATATAGTGCACAACTTTTGACCAGAGCCCCCATACAGCTCTGGTCAAAAGTAGTGCACTACAAAGGGTATATGGTGCTATTTGAGACCTAACCTAAGAGAGCAAGATGTAGACAGATTAGAGCTATGGGCTTGTACAGTATGTATTTCTATTACATGTTTGGAATATCACATGAGCTGCTGGAGGGTGACAATGTTCATATACTTGTTAAAATTCTCCATATGAGCCTAATGTGATGATGAATGATTTCTACATTTCTGAAATGGATGGATCTAGTAGATTTGAAATCTGGTATGATTATGATAATAATGTACTCTGTGGTATTTAGATGTGATGTCAACCTCCCTCTGAGACATACAGTATTCTTGTCATTTACAACCTGTCTCTTCCACTTCAAGCACAGGTATGTACTGTACTATAGGTGCTAGGATGGGGCCATCGAGTCCATGCCAGGGGTAGACCCATATAGTTCACTACCACTGATCATGAGCCTGCACCCTCATCCAGCCACTGTCACGTAAAGATTACAAAACACCCGGGTCCCAATACAGTACACTGGCATTACCATCAACTACCTACAGGACTGAAATCAAAGGCGGTTTGTTGAGGTTGAGGAACATTCAGAGACATCTGACGGTGGAGTTGAATCAAACAGGTGTACTGCCGGAGCATGGGATCCCCCCCTGACTGATGCTGCTGCAAACCCAGACGTTTGCCTCATGTGAACTTTGACATCAAAGACTTTTCCCCCCTCTTTCTTTAAAAGCCATAGGGGGGTCGTGGTGGTGCCAGGGCTGGAACGCCACTAAACAAAGGGACATCCCACGCATACTATTGAGATGATGTCTTCATTAATCAAATCAAGACATGTGAATTCATCCTGTAACTATGCACGAAACATGCGTAGAAATTAGGCCGCGTATTGTAGTCATACTGGTTCGACTTAAGCACATACTGTATATAAATCAACCACAGAGTAGGGAGGCAGATAACGCAGGGGAGGGAAGAGAGAAAGGGAAAGATAAACTACATGACCAAAAGTATGTGGACACCTTCTCGTCAAACATCTCATTCCAAAATTATAGGCATTAATACGGAGTTGGTCCCCCCTTTGCTGCTATAACAGCCTCCACTCTTCCCACCAGATGTTGGAACGTTGCTGTGGGGACTTGCTTCCATTCAGCCACAAGAGCATTAGTTTGGTCGGGAACTCCTGTTTAGCGATTAGGCCTGGCTCACAGTCGGTGTTCCATTTCATACCAAAGGTGTTCGATGGGGTTGAGGTCAGGGCTCTGTGCAGGCCAGTCAAGTTCTTCGACACTAATCTCGTCAAACCATTTCTGTATGAACCTCACTTTGTGCACAGGTGCATTGTCATTCTGAACATGGAAAGGGCCTTCCCCAAACTGTTGCCACAAAGTTGAATGTCATTGTATGCTGTAGCGTTAAGATTTCCCTTCACTGGAACTAAGGGGCCTAGCCCAAACCATGAAAACATCCCAGACCATTACTCCTCCTCCACCAAACTTTATAGTTGGCACTATGCATTCAGGCAGGAAGCGTTCTCCTGGCATCCGCCAAACCCTGATTTGTCCGTTGGACTGCCAGATGGTGAAGCGTGATTCATCACTCCAGAGAACGCGTTTCCACTGCTCCAGAGTCCAATGGCGGCGAGCTTTACACCACTCTAGCCGACGCACGGTATTGCATATGGTAATCTTAGGCTTGTGTGCGGCTGCTCGGCCATGGAAACCCATTTCATGAAGCTCCCGACGAACAGTTATTGTGCTGACGTTGCTTCCAGAGGCAGTTTGGACCTCGGTAGTGAGAGTTGCAACCGAGGACAGAGGATTTTATGCGCTACGCGCTTCAGCAGTCTGCGGTCCCGTTCTGTAAGCTTGTGTGGTCTACCACTTTGCGCTAAGCAGCTGTTGCTCCTTGACGTTTCCACTTCACAATAACAGTACTTACAGTTGACCGGAGCAGCTCTAGCAGGGCAGAAATTTGATGAACTGACTTGTTGGAAAGGTGCCACTTTGAAAGTCACTGAGCTCTTCAGTAAGGCCATTCTACTGCCAAAGTCTGTCTATGGAGATTGCATGGCTGTGTGCTCGATTTTAAACACCTGTCAGAAACAGGTGTGATTGAAATAGCCGAATCTACTAATTTGAATGGGTATCCACATACTTTTGTATATGTAGTGTATATCAGGCTGATGATGGCGAGGAGAAGGTGGGTTTACATACTGGTACTGGACATACAATACATACGGACGGATTAGCAGCTGGGTAGAGCATATTTGGGTCTTTTTCTAACCAACAATCACATATATATAACATATGTAGTGTGAATCGCCATTGCCTCACATGTCATTACATTGATATGACATGTGAGGCAAAGTAATGAATGACCACGATATCTTTAAATGAACACAAGATACTACTATTGCTATTGCTCTGTGTCGAAATTGTATGTACATACCAAGTCTCTCTCTTCACCAGTAAATATCACCACATCAAACAAGTTATCCTCAAAAATGCAGGAAAGATAATCAAACTAACTTTTTGAAACCGTTTAAGTGGTTCGGAACCAGTAGTTCATTTACCCTGATCTATTGATGACACCAGACCATGTCTTGATTTGTGAATATTGTCTTTCAATACAGGAGGACAGACAGATTGAGGGGTACCCGGATGGAAGATGGGACAGAAAAGGGGAAAAAGATGGGAGGAGCATATAACAAAAAGAGAGAAGAGGCGACCCTATACTTCTATTTCCCAATTCCCAATACCCATATTCTAATACTAAAATAATCAAACTTGGCTGTCATCAGCCAAGTCGACATGCCCTTCATGCCTCCTTTAACGCTTCATTATAACATACAACATCCTTTCGATACACACGCCGATATATAACATGAACCGTGATTGGCACAACACCACGAATGCGTAGGGAGTCACAGAAGAGTGATCCGCCATAAGAGTGAACCGCCAGGCACCTCTCACTCTCTTTCTCCTCTGTCTGGACCCCCAAAACGGGATGCTCTGAATGCAGCCCCCTCCAAAAGCCCCATCTAAATGCGACCAAGGGTAATCCTACAGGGAGGCACTTAAGATAGCATATGTTAGAGAACAGCAGAGGGGGGGAGAGTAAGAGAGAGAGGGAGATAGGGAAGAGAGAGAAGGAGAGAGAGAGAGGGGATAGGATGGGGGATTAGGATCCTAGGGAACACATTTTTCAAACAAAAATAAAATAGTTGAAAAATGGAGCAAGGCATGAGGAGGGCGGGAGAAAGGAGAATCTGAGAGAAAGAAAGCGATAAACGTATGAAGAGGAAAAAAGGATATGAACAGACACACAGAGGCGAGAGGGACATTGACGGAATTATAAGAAATGAGGAAAAGTGAGGGGGCAAAAAACACAAAAGCGATATAGAAAGTACCAGCACACGTTTAGGTCTTGTTCCTTCTCTTTTTAGTTTTCTCTTTTTTTCCCCTCTTTTTCCCTTGATTTTGACCCTCTTACTGGTCCCCCCTTCTCTTCTCTCCCTCTAATTTTTCTTGGTAGTGCCGGTACTCTCTCTCCTACCTCTCTTGCTCTCCCACAGAACATGCTCTCCATTTTCTCACTCTTTCTTCTGCTGTCCCATTTCGTCTGTCCATTCCGTGAGCGTTCTCTTCTTTTCTTCGTCCTCTCTTCCAGAATGGGTATGTGAAGAAATGACTCAAAATGAACCGAATTTTTACATTAAAGCTGGAGAGCAATTTTTTATATAAAGAGCAAAAATAATAGGGAGGAGTAGATGCACAAATCAATTGGTAGCATGCAGTCTGATGCAGGGACAATCCAGGGCCTATGTTTTCAGGGGCAGAGGAGGGGTGCAATGGGACTCGTCTCGCTGTACAAGAGGGAAAGACCCAAAGCAAGCAAAGCAAATTAAAAAAAATCTAATAAAAAACTGAGCCCTGTGCTGGCTGCGGTCTCAGGCGAAAGTGGATAGTAGGCGTGTGAGGGAAGGAGTCAGCCCGGGTGTGTAAAGAGGTGGGAGGGGAGAAAAGGGAAAGCTAGCTAGAGCGAGACTGGGATTTCATGGTGAAATATCCAGGAGGGAGGGATAGAAGAGGAGGAGTGTGTTGTTGGGGAGAGAGGGAAGAGGAGGGGGCTGCTGGAGTTTATTTTTTTCTCTCTCCCACTATTCATTTTTTGTACTTCCATTTCTTCCCTCATTCCTGGGTTAATATATTTTCTCTCAGAAAGAGAGAGTAAGAGCACTGCTCTCTCCACTTTGTGCCTCTTTTCGCCTCCCTTCCTCCTTGCTTACTTTCCGCTCAGTCTCCCTTTTATTCAGGCAATTTTCTACACGTGCACTTGAACTCCAAATCCTGTCTGGCATACCCTCCCCTTTCCCTCTTTCTCTCACGTGCACTTGCTCTCTCTGTCTCTCTCTCTCCTAGACAGAGGATTGAAATAGTGCTTGCAGGCTAAACACAAGAGAGAAATGGAGAGGGCGAGGGGGACAAAAAAGGGGAGAGAGATGTAAATAGAGGGAGGGTGTCAGAAGGTGAGTGTAGCTGGTGCATGAAGTCATGCGCAGGAGAGCAGAATGAGTGAGCAACGTACTTTACTCAACAAGGCACAAGGTAACAATTAAACTTGACCAAAACAAGACGGTAAAGATAACGCACGGGTGAACATAGCACCTGTCAAAAAACCAGCCATCATAATAAACCTAACTAAACATGAAATAATCCCGCACAACACCATGGGAGAAACAGAGGGTTTAAATACAGGAACAAATCATTGTGAAATGGAAAACAGGTGTGTGAAAACAAAGACAAAACCAAAGGAAAAAGAAAAGTGGATTGGCGATGGCTAGTAGACCGGCGACGCCGACCGCTGAGCGCCACCCGAACAAGGAGATGCACCGAAGTCGTGACAGAGGGGGAAGAGGCTTAGAAGGGCTGATTCAGAGCTGTGTGTGTGTGTGTGTGTGTGTGTGTGTGTGTGTGTGTGTGTGTGTGTGTGTGTGTGTGTGTGTGTGTGTGTGTGTGTGTGTGTGTGTGTGTGTGTGTGTGTGTGTGTGTGTGTGTGTGACTTATCATTTTTGTTACTTAATACTTTGGGTCTTAAAATTTGATTTAATGTGTGGTACACTGGTAAGCCTGAGGCAATGGCAAATATAGAAGAAACTACTATGAGGGAGGAAATCATCAAAACATAAAAAACCACAGCAGCAAACTTCAGGGACCTCATGACTGTCTCATGAAAAGCTGCAATAACCGAACACCACAAACTACACACATTCAAGAGCTCCCATAACAGCACAAACAGTGACGATGACTTGTCTTACATCTTTCAGTTTAGGGTTGTTTACCATGCATTGTGCCGTCTTGTATTGTTAGCCCCTCTATTACATATGGTGCGTACTACTCTGAGACAATCATATACAGTGGGGAGAACAAGTATTTGACACACTGCCGATTTTGCAGGTTTCCCTACTTACAAAGCATGTAGAGGTCTGTAATTTTTATCATAGGTACACTTCAACTGTGAGAGACGGAATCTAAGGTAATGAGTGGAGAACAGGAGGGCTTCTTAAAGAAAAACTAACAGGTCTGTGAGAGCCGGCATTCTTACTGGTTGGTAGGTGATCAAATACTTATGTCATGCAATAAAATGCAAATTAATTACTTAAAAATCATACAATGTCATTTTCTGGAGTTTTGTTTTAGATTCCGTCTCTCACAGTTGAAGTGTACCTATAATAAAAATTACAGACCTCTACATGCTTTGTAAGTAGGGAAACCTGCAAAATCGGCAGTGTATCAAATACTTGTTCTCCCCACTGTATTTACACAAAAATGTAGCGGTATTGTCACGGCCGTCGTCGGAAGGAGACCAAGGTGCAGCGTGGTAAGCGTACGTTTTCTATTATTATTTTAAATGTTGCCAACAAAACAAGAAACGAAGAAACAACCGTGAAGCTTAACAGGGCTATAGTGCCACTAACAAAGATAACTGCCCACAATCACAGGTGGGAAAAAGGGCTGCCTAAGTATGATTCCCAATCAGAGACAACGATAGACAGCTGTCCCTGATTGAGAACCATAGAAATAGAAATACAAAAACATAGAAATAAAGAAACTAGAATGCCCACCCTAGTCACACCCTGGCCTAACTAAAATAGAGAATAAAAGCCTCTCTATGGCCAGGGCGTGACAGTACCCCCCCCCCAAAGGTGCGGACTCCGACCGCAAAACCTGACTCTATAGGGGAGGGTCCGGGTGGGCATCTATTCACGGCGGCGGCTCCGGTGCGGGACGTAGACCCCGCTCCAACTCTGGCTCCCCCCACTTTGGTGGCGCCTCTGGTGCGGGGGCCCTCGTCGCTGACCACGGACTGGGGACTCTCGTCGCCGACCCCGGACTGGGGACCCTCGCTGCAGGCCACGGACTGGGAACCCTCGTTGCAGGCCCCGGACTGGGGACCCTCGCCGCAGGCCCCGGACTGGGGACCCTCGCCGCAGGCCCCGGACTGGGAACCCTCGCCGCAGGCCCCGGATGGGAACCCTCGCTGCAGGCCCCGGACTGGGAACCCTCGCTGCAGGCCCCGGACTGGGAACCCTCGCTGCAGGCCCCGGACTGGGGACCCTCTCTGCAGGCCCCGGACTGGGGACCCTCGTTGCAAGCCCCGGACTGGGGACCCTCGTTGCAAGCCTCGGACTGGGGACCGTCGCTGGAGGCTCCGGACTGGAGACCGTCGCTGGAGGCTCCGGACTGGAGGCCGTCGCTGGAGGCTCCGGACTGGAGACCGTCGTTGGAGGCTCCGGACTGGAGACCGTCGCCGAAGGCTTCGTGCCATGGATCGCCGCCGGAGACTTCGTGCCATGGATCACCGCCGGAGGCTTCGTGCCATGGATCACCACAGGAGGCTTCGTGCCATGGATCATCACTGGAGGCTTCGTGCCATGGATCACCACTGGAGGCTTCGTGCCATGGATCATCACTGGAGCCTCTCTATGGCCAGGGCGTGATCTGGGTAAAATAATGTATTCATGGTGAGTACCTATAACTTGTTATCATACTATTACTATGTTAGTAGCACTGTATGCTGTGCTACCCATCTAACAATGTGCATTGTCCTATTGCAAAACCTTTTCCATGACCTACAAAATCCAAGCCAGTTTATGCCATACTGACAAAGGCTTTTCATCAGGAAATCCCCAGGCATCAGTGCAGGTATGAGGGGAAAAGTAAGGTGGCGGTGCAGTGACATGTGGGTGGAAATGGAGGAGAGAGAGAGTGGGGAGAGGGGGGGGTCATAACAGTTCAAGGAAGGCATATGCTGAATTCCCTGTTACCTTGGTTAAGGAGTGGCCTGTCTGTCCCTACTACCAAAGCCAGAGAGCATTTCCACCAGGAGTGAGCGATTCCATTAAAAACACTTCACGGCTAATACAGATAAAGTATTTCCCTTATCCAAGGACAATATGAACCTAAACTCAGCAAAAAAAGAAACATCCTCTCACTGTCAACTGTGTTTATTTTCAGCAAACTTAACGTGTGTAAATATTTGTATGAACATAACAAGATTCAAAAACTGACAGATAAACTGAACAGGCCAGAGTACAGGCCTCGGTGTAACGCTCATTCTTTCGACGATAAACGCGAATCCGACCATCACCTCTGGTAAAACAAAACCGCGACTCGTCAGTGAAGACTTTTTGCCAGTCCTGTCTGGTCTAACGACGGTGGGTTTGTGCCCATAGGCGACGTTGTTGCCAGTGATGTCTGGTGAGGACCTGCCTTACAACAGACCTACAAGCCCTCAGTCCAGCCTCTCTCAGCCTATTGCGGACAGTCTGAGCACTGATGGAGGGATTGTGCGTTCTTGTTGTAACTCGGGCAGTTGTTGTTGCCATCCTGTACCTGTCCTGCAGGTGTGATGTTCGGATGTCCCGATCCTGTGCAGGTGTTGTTACACGTGGTCTGCCACTGCGAGGACGATCAGCTGTCCGTTCTGTCTCCCTGTAGCGCTGTCTTAGGCATCTCACAGTATGGACATTGCAATTTATTGCCCTGGCCACATCTGCAGTCCTCATGCCTCCTTGCAGCATGCCTAAGGCACGTTCACGCAGATGAGCAGGGACCCTGGGCATCTTTCTTTTGGTGTTTTTCAGAGTCAGTAGAAAGGCCTCTTTAGTGTCCTAAGTTTTCATAACTGTGACCTTAATTGCCTACCGTCTGTAAGCTGTGCGTGTCTTAACGACCGTGCCACAGGTGCATGTTCATTAATTGTTTATGGTTCATTGAACAAGCATGGGATACAGTGTTTAAACCCTTTACAATGAAGATCTGTGAAGTTATTTGGATTTTTACGAATTATCTTTGAAAGACAGGGTCCTGAAAAAGGGACGTTTCTTTTTTTGCTGAGTTTACAAGCAGGAACATAAAATAGCCACTATGACATATGCATGAGCACAGGAGAGGATACTGTAGGCGGCTTTGATTCATATGTCATTAAGGTTGAAAAAGTAATTTCACCCCCTCTCCCTGTCTGCATCCCAAATGGCACCATATTCCTATAGTGCACTACTTTTGACTAGGGTTTTTGTCAATAGTAGTGCACTATATCAACTATGGGGAATAGGGTGTCATTTGGCACGCAACCCTGTCTTGTCACTGCACCAGTTAAGTTGCATGGAAGCATTGATCTTAGGTCAGTTTGTTCATATAGGGTACCTTTCTAGGTGGTCGGTGAACTTGCTAATGGTGTAGGCTATCTTCTCTCTGAGGCCACTGCACCAAACTTCATGTATAGGAATGGTGGGAAAGAAACACATGGACATTAAATGAACAAGCCTGCCCTCTGCTGGTATAGCATAGTAGGCTATTATCCCTTACATCTATGCCCCTGAAGAAGCAAAGGCATTTAAATTGTACTCATAGCTATCTCTTGCAATATCGCTTTGGAACTGTCTAAATACACCTAACTCCTAATTACATGGTCACAAGGTTGCCAGGTAGGCTACAAGCCAAGTTGCAGGGTAGGACTATATCAAAATGAGGAGAATACATATACTCCAACTGAAGGCAGTAACCCTACCCAGCAGCGAGATCTAGTGGGTTTTTATATCAGACATTCAACAGACATTCGCTGTTAAATCTCTTGTCTGCAAGAACTTTTGCATTGATTGTATCAGAACTCAGGATAAGACCCAGATGCATACAGCTATCAAATCAAATCAAATGTATTTGTCACCTACACATGGTTAGCAGATGTTAATGCAAGTGTAGCGAAATGCTTGTGCTTCTAGTTCGGACCATGCAGTAATATCTAACAAGTAATATAACCTAACAATTCCACAACAGCTACCTTATACACACAAGTGTAAAGGAATGAATACGAATATGTACATA
Organism: Salvelinus alpinus; assembly: GCF_045679555.1. Taxonomy (NCBI): domain Eukaryota; kingdom Metazoa; phylum Chordata; class Actinopteri; order Salmoniformes; family Salmonidae; genus Salvelinus; species Salvelinus alpinus. The sequence continues at coordinate 5,477,027 of NC_092111.1, forward strand.
AAAATATATAAATGAGTGATGGCCGAACGGCATAGGCAAGATGCAGTAGATGGGCAAGATGCATGAGAACATTATATAAAGTGGCATTGTTTAAAGTGGCTAGTGATACATTTAATTACATCAAGATGGCAAGATGCAGTAGATGGTATAGCGTACAGTATATACATATGAGATGAGTAATGTAGGGTATGTAAACATTATATAAAGTGGCTAGTGATGAATTGATTACATCAATTTTTCCATTATTAAAGTGGTTGGAGATGAGTCAGTATGTTGGTAGGAGCCACTCAATGTTAGTGATGGCTGTTTAACAGTCTGATGGCCTTGAGATAGAAGCTGTTTTTCAGTCTCTCGGCCCCCGCTGTGATGCACCTGTACTGACCTCGCCTTCTGGATGATAGCGGGGTGAACAGGCAGTGGCTCGGGTGGTTGTTGTCCTTGATGATCTTTTTGGCCTTCCTGTGACATCGAGTGGTGTAGGTGTCCTGGAAGGCAGGTAGTTTGCACCTGGTGATGCGTTGTGCAGACCTCACTACCCTCTGGAGAAACTTCCGGTTATGGGTGGAGCAGTTGCCGTACCAGGCGGTGATACAGCCCGACAAGATGCTCTCGATTGTGCATCTGTAAAAGTTTGTGAGTGTTTTTGGTGACAAGCCAAATTTCTTCACCACGCTGTCTGTGTGGGTGGACCATTTCAGTTTGTCCGTGATGTGTACGCCGAGGAACTTAAAACTCTCCACCCTCTCCACTACTGTCCCGTCAATGTAGATAGGGGGCTGATCCCTCTGCTGTTTCCTGAAGTCCACGATCATCTCCTTTGTTTTGTTGACATTGAGTGTGAGGTTGTTTTCCTGACACCACACTCCGAGGGCCCTCACCTCCTCCCTGTAGGCCGTCTCATCGTTGTTGGTAATCAAGCCTACCACTGTAGTGTTGTCTGCAAACTTGATGATTGAGTTGGAGGCGTGCATGGCCACACAGTCATGGGTGAACAGGGAGTACAGGAGAGGGCTGAGAAAGCACCCTTGTGGGGCCCCAGTGCTGAGGATCAGCGGGGTGGAGATGTTGTTTCCTACCCTCACCACCTGAGGGCGGCCCGTCAGGATGTCCATGACCCAGTTGCACAGGGCGGGGGTCGAGACCCAGGGTCTCGAGCTTAATGACGAGTTTGGAGGGTACTATGGTGTTAAGTGCTGAGCTGTAATCGATGAACAGCATTCTTACATAGGTATTCCTCTTGTCCAGATGGGTTAGGGCAGTGTGCAGTGTGATTGCGATTGCGTCGTCTGTGGACCTATTGGGGCGGTAAGCAAATTGGAGTGGGTCTAGGGTGTCAGGTAGGGTGGAGGTGATATGGTCCTTTACTAGTCTCTCAAAGCACTTCATGATGACGGAAGTGAGTGCTACAGGGCGGTAGTCATTTAGCTCAGTTACCTTAACTTTCTTGGGAACAGGAACAATGGTGGCCCTCTTGAAGCATGTGGGGACAGCAGACTGGGATAAGGATTGATTGAATATGTCTGTAAACACACCAGCCAGCTGGTCTGCACATGCTCTGAGGACGCGGCCGGGGATGCCGTCTGGGCCTGCAGCCTTGCGAGGGTTAACACATTTAAATGTTTTACTCACATTGTCTACAGTGAAGGAGAGCCCGCAGGTTTTGGTAGTGGGCCGTGTCAGTGGCACTGTATTGTCCTCAAAGTGAGCAAAAAAGTTGTTTAGTCTGTCTGGGAGCAAGGCATCGTGTTTCGCGACGGGGCTGGTTTTTCTTTTGTAGTCTGTGATTGACTGTTGACCCTGCCACATACCTCTCATGTCTGAGCCGTTGAATTGCGACTCCACTTTGTCTCTGTATTGACGCTTAGCTTGTTTGATTGCCTTGCGGAGGGAATAGCTACACTGTTTGTATTCGGTCATGTTTCCGGTCACCTCGCCCTGATTAAAAGCAGTGGTTCGCGCTTCAGTTTTGCTCGAATGCTGCCATCAATCCACGGTTTCTGGTTGGGGAATATTTTAATAGACGCTGTGGGTACAACATCACCGATGCACTTGTTAATAAACTCGCACACCGAATCAGCGTATTCGTCAATGTTGTTGTTCGCCGCAATGTGGAACATATCCCAGTCCACGTGATCGAAGCAATCTTGAAGCGTGGAATCCGATTGGTCGGACCAGCGTTGAACAGACCTGAGCGCGGGAGCTTCCTGTTTTAGTTTCTGTCTATAGGCAGGGAGCAACAAAATGGAGTTGTGGTCAGCTTTTCCGAAGGGAGGGCGGGGGAGGGCCTTATATGCGTTGCGGAAGTTAGAATAACAGTGGTCTAGGGTTTTGCCAGCCCTGGTAGCACAATCGATATGCTGATAGAATTTGGGGAGCCTTGTTTTCAGATTAGCCTTGTTAAAATCCCCGGCTACAATAAATGCAACCTCAGGATATGTGGTTTCCAGTTTACATAGAGTCCAATGAAGTTCTTTCAGGGCCGTCGATGTGTCTGCTTGGGGGGGGAATATACACGATTGTGATTATGATCGAAGAGAATTCTCTTGGTAGATAATGCGGTCGGCATTTGATTGTGAGGAATTCTAAGTCAGGTGAACAAAAGGACTTGAGTTCCTGTATGTTGTTATGATCACACCACATCTCGTTAATCATGTGGGTGTCTGAAGAAGGATGTTTTTACAGTGCTATTACACTGTGCGCATGAGCCACATTTGTAGTTCCCATTTGGGATGGGTGTCAAGAGTGTCTGAGTGGGCTCAGGAGGCATGTCAGATCTCACCAAAATATCTCCAATATTGCGACCACACTTATAGACCACCAGTGGGAGTTCCTTGAAGAGGTGTGCCGTTTTTTTGGTCTGATTGCAGAATATGCCAGTGCTTTTTCAGGATTGCTTTCATTTTCTCCGAACCCTTGATGTACTTAGTGCAAAAGACGGTTGCGTTGTTTTTCTTCTTTGGTTGAGTTTTTAGTAATTCCTCTCATGGTTTTTGAGATATTTTCATCATTGCAGCATTAAGAGTTTTGTCCTTGTAGCCTCTCATTTTGAATTGATCTGTCATTTTGTTAGCATTGCTGTCAAAATCTGTCTGGTGGCCACAGATTTGTTTAACCCTGCATAACTGGCTATATGGTAGACCATTCTTGAGGGGAAGTGGATGCATACTATCCGCTCACAGCAGGGTATTGTGATCTGTGGGCTTTGTGTATAAGTCTGTGTGTAATCCATCATTCTCTTTGATAATCCATAAATCCAGGTAGTTTATTTTTCTCTCATCAGTCTGCATGGTGAATTTGAGGTATTCAGAGTGCACCAGAGTTTGGAATTAATTTAGTTCCTGCTGACTTCCTTCCCAGAGCACAAAGACATCATCTATGTATCTCTTCCATAGAAATATTTTTGAAAGTAAGGGGTGTGTCTCTGTTTAATAAAGGAATGCTTCTTCAAATTGTCCCACATACAGGTTTGCATAGTTGGGGGAAAAAGGGGAGCCCATGGCTACACCCCGAATCTGAAGGAAAAAGTCTGACTCAAAGACAAAGTAGTTATGGGATAATACCAGTTCAGTAAGTTGTAAGATGCAATCATTGGATGGAGCAAGGGTAGAGTCTCTCTGCTGAAGGAAGTCTATCATTAACATTTAGGTCCACTTAGGCCTGTTTGGTAAGCAATACGTCTTGTGTCATAAACTTTATTTTGCAGGAAGTGCACAGAGATACAGTATATCCAAATCTATTCTTTGCAGGTGCAGGGGCGCATAGGTTATGGGTAGCATTACATGGATAAGTGGCTCGAGAAAAGTAATTCATGCTTATATATCTATCTGACGACATCATTGTTAGCTTGCTCACTGTCACAATCTTTATTAACGGTCTGCACGCAATGCGTAGTAGGGAAGCAAATCAAATCAAATTGTATTAGTCACATGCACCGAATTCAACAGGTGTAGACCTTACAGTGAAATGCTTACTTACGAGCCCCTAACCAACAATGCAGTTTAAAAAATATATGGATAAGAATAAGAGATAAAAGTAACAAGTAACTAAAGAGCAGCAGTAAAATAACAATAGCAAGACTATATACAGGGGGGTACCGGTACAGAGTGAGTGTGCGGGGGCAGGTAGTATGTACATGTAGGTAGAGTTATTAAAGTAACTATGCATAGATGACAACAGAGAGTAGCAGTGGTGTAAAGGGGGGGGGTGGGGGGCAATGCAAATTGTCTGGGTTCAGGAGTCTTATGGCTTGGGGGTAGAAGCTGTTTAGAAGCCTCTTGGACCTAGATTTGGCGCTCCGGTACCGCTTGTCGTGCGGTAGCAGAGAGAACAGTCTATGACTAGGGTGGCTGGAGTCTTTGACAATTTTTAGGGCCTTCCTCTGACCCCGCCTGGTATAGAGGTCCTGGATGGCAGGAAGCTTGGCCCCAGTGATGTACTGGGCCGTTCGTACTACCCTCTGTAGTGCCTTGCGGTCGGAGGCCGAGCAGTTGCCATACCAGGCAGGGATGCAACCAGTCAGAATGCTCTCAATGGTGCAGCTGTAGAACGTTTTGAGGATCTGAGGACCCATGCCAAATCTTTTCAGTCTCCCGAGGTGGAATAGGTTGCCCCAGTATCTATGCATTAGATGCTGTATGTCTGCTATGAGTATGACATGTCCCCTCGCTAACGACCAGGAAGCTCTGATTCAAACTCCCGTTAGTCAGCTCTGTAAGTGTTATAATGTCAAAATACGTTTGTTACTCACAAAATATTGAGTTTTGCTGAGCAACTATTTTCATTTACCTCTGTTACGGGCCGGTATCTACTTCCAAAAAACATCTAACTAAAATTTAGCAAGCAGCCGAAAAAAAATGCCTCTTTTGGCACCTCCAATGTATTGAGCTGTTGCAGACCTCTGACCTGTGCATGACAGTAATGAGTGATTCGGAGGTGCTGAATAGGCATTTTTTCGGTTGCTTGCGTATTTGTATTTATACCTTTTTTTGGAACCCATTCGGTAATCCGTCTCTCATTCCTGATGCATTCAATTGCGCAACTGACTAGGTATCGCCTTTCCCTTCCCTATGGTATCTTTGCGGTGAGTTTACAACTTATTTTGGGGATTTTGTTCCTTCCCGTGACATATGTTCGGCTGATCTGGTTTTCCACCCTACTCATTATTTCCTTACTCTCAAGCACTCTAATGGGTTGATGCTGCACTATCATTATAGCTCGCTTAAACACTAAATGATTTAGTTATGTTTCCATGTTAAACATCTTCTCGCTTGAACTCTCTCTGCTCCACGTCATCCTTTTTCTAGTCTCTCTTCTATACTTTCCAAATTCTGATTGACTTCTCACCTTTAAGTAATGCAACAGTGTAATCGTTCACCTCAACGCCACACTGGTCACTTGTTCAGAACTGGAGCTGCAACCACAGTAGTTGGCAACACCACCTGTCGAGTTTCCAATTGCAGTCATGCATGTAGCGGTGGCAGCCATTCATTATTGCACCTTCTCAAATGGAACAGTGCAAGCCACTCAGCAGACCAACATTGGGTCAGACACTCTTGGGCACATGTCCCTATCGCTTCGCGTTACGGCATGCATGCCTGTGTTCGATGCAAAGCAAACGTCTCATTTTGTCAACACAACATGCGTGATTGGGTTCTACGTACTAGCATACGTAGCATTTCATCTAAACACATCAGCAAATGTTTGATTGTCACGCTCAGCAGGCCATGCTTTATTGAGAAAAAATTCATATAATACTTTCCATGACAGCATAAATCTCTCTTTTGTTCTATTCTCCGCATGCATATCTTTTACATCTAATGAATCATTGTTTTCAATCTTAAGATCCAATTGTTCCTTCTCCCCGGTGAGTAACTTATATTATTTTTGGAGGGTTTCGATGCCAGTAGCCCGGCATAGAGCTACCTGCCATCACATCCTCTGGTTCCGAAGATCCGAAGATGTCCCTTGGAGACGAGACCATTCCCCAAACGATTTAATAAAATGTTCTATTGCATTCCGTCTCTGTTGTAGATTGAAATGTAGTTTACGAAAGTTCAATCAGTAACGCAGGTCTGAATGCTCACATTAACTGAATACAGGAAGCATAATATAAGTCACAGTTCCCTATTCTATGTGCATAGTGGGAATGTACACTGAGTATATAAAACATTAGGAACAACTGCTCTTTCCATGACATAGACTGGCCAGGTGAATCCAGGTGAAAGCTATGATCCCTTATTGATGTCACTTGTTACATCCCCTTCATTCAGAGTAGATGGACGGGAGGATAAAAGTTAAAGAAGGATTTTTAAGCGTTGAAATAATTTGTTTGTGTCAGGCGCATTTGCTTGTGTCAAGAATTGACACGCTGCTGGGTTTTTCCACACTCAACAGTTTCCCGTGTGTATTAACAATGGTCCACCACCCAAAGGACATCCAGCCAACTTGACACAACTGTGGGAAGCATTGAAGTTAACATGGGTCAGCATCCTTGTGGAACGCTTTCAACAGCTTGTGGAGTCCATGCCCCAACGAATGAATGCTGTTCTGAGGGCAAATGTTTGGTATACTCAGTGTATATGTTAGAAGTCACAAATGTTATCACCATTAGCATAGCGTCATATCTCTCCTAATCTTTTCTGTTAGCCACGTGGGGACTGTCATTCGCCCATTTACCTCAACGCATATTCCTCTCACATACGGTCTCACTCTTACAATTATCACCTTTCTGTGGTCATAAATCTTGGGATGTATTCACATGTCAAACTTACCCACGTTCTCTTTCTGGCTGGGATGCAGCGAAAGTTACCGACAACTCTCCACCTCCAACTATAACAACCTTATAAGGCCTGTCATTGGAACTCCTTTCTCCCAGCAGCCCGGCATAGGGCTACCTTCCATCACATCCTCTGGCTCCGAGGATCTTCCTTTGGAGACGAAGCCATTCCCCAAACTATTTAATAAAATATCACGTTGCATTCCGTCTCTGTTGTTCATTTAGTTAAGCCTGTACTAGACTGAATTGCATGTTGAATAGGCTCATGAATAGCCTCTTAGTGGCACTTTAACGCAACTGGTTGATGTTATCATGTTTGTTCTTCCTTGCAGGGCCCGAAGACTCATTCCTCAGGACCAAAGAGAGCTAGATCGAATTGCTGGTCAGGTGGGTCCCAACCTAACGTAGCAGACGTAAAATAAATGTCTGAGTGACGTTTCTCTCTTTCTGGGGAGGCTCTCTTCTGCACTATTGAACCAATCCAGTCAATATGGAGGAGGAGTTAAGATAAATATGGAGGAGGAGTTAAGATACATATGGAGGAGGAGTTATGATGGAGGTTAGAAGGGTGTGCCAATCAACTTAAAAGATGTCTCTCTACTTATACAGCCTGCTTCTGCAAACAACAAGCAGTGAGTGAAGTTCACAAGAAGTATGATAGAAGAGAAGCATAGCTTCCTGTCATGTTTTCCCTGCACTTTGACCTCCATTTGAACTGCAAGTGAACCTTGTCGTGGAACATTCTAATCAAGTGAGAGAGACTTTGTCATTTCTTCAAACAGCCATCGATTAGTTATTTCAATAATGTAGCTGGTCAACAACCCACCCGTAGGTGATTCGTTGAGAGCCCAATGATTCTGAGTTGGGTCTTGCCTTATATAGCCCAACCTTGTTACATTTCCTTAATCCACCACAACTGTCTCAATGTGCCGAACCAACAGATATATATATATTCGGAGTCCTCTGTGTTCTCCTGCAAGTACTAAGAACTGAAGGAGAGACTTCATTCGGAACAGAGACACCTCGTTCTGAACATGCCGGTTTCAGAGTACAGAGAATGGGGGTAAGAACACGAGATGCGCAGAGCCGTGGTGAATTAGGTACAGAGTTATGTGAAAACTGCAACTTACACAACCAGAGTAACAGGATTGTACACACCTATAATTTATATAAACCTTAAAGTAATGCACATTTTCCCCTTACAACCTATTCTTAACAACCTGAAAAAGACAATAGTTGATATCCCTTGTGACAGGCTTGGAATGCATCTCAAATGGCACCCTATTCCCTATACAGTGCACTACTTTGACCTATTGAGTCCTGTTGGCCCTGGTCAAAAGTAGTGCACTAAATAGGGAATAGGGTGGCATTTGGGGGGTAACATACTGTAGGCTACAGCTCATTGAGAGATGAGAGGTCTCTTAGATCATGTTCTTTGAAAATGTCAACATGTATTCCTGAAAGGAAGAGACCAATATTATCAACTAAACTGTCTGTGAACATCCTCCTTCTCAGACTGCTGTGAATCAAAATGTTGAGAAAACGCAACACCCCCCCAACAACTGTGTGGCTCACATGCTGTTCCCATCACAATGTTTTATACCTGTCGGTGTTACGAAGAACAGTTTGAATCATTTTGAAGAAGAAAAAACACACGGATATAGGATTTATTGTAGGTCATTTTATAGGTATAGCCTAAACTTCTCTGGGGGTAGTCTATAGTCTGCGCGGGATATAGTGTGTGTGTGTGTTCCAAACGGTATATTACTGACAGGGTGTGAGAGTGCTGCACAGTATCCAAACGTATTGACTGATACACTGTCTGTTGACTCAGAGGTAGAGTGAATGTTTCTGATTGGCATAGTTAGTGTGACCTTGAATGAGTGTGTGAGCATTACAGTACATGTGTGTGTGTTCAACACTGTGTATGTGTGTGTGTGTTTAGTTGCTGCTCATGATATCGCTGATCCAGATGTTGTATTGGCAAACGCGGGCATAGACACTGGGGTGTCCCTCCTGGGCACACTCGTAACCCCAGGACACCACACCCTGCAGCTGACCATTACACACTAGGGGTCCACCGGAATCCCCCTGCGTGCACACACACACACACACACACACACACACACACACACACACACACACACACACACACACACACACACACACACACACACACACACACACACACACACACACACACACACACACACACACACACACACACACACAGAGAGAAAGGCAGAGAAAGGCAGAGAGAGAGGATTAAAAAGGTCAGAATGAAAGTGAATATTCTCAGGAGACAGAATACTGTAACTGTAGTAAGATAATCTAAAGGAGAGTGTTGAGTAGAGGGTTATTATCAATACAAGTGACAGAGGGGACGAAGAATGAAAGCAGGAAAAGGCTGTGGCTGAACCTGATAGTATAGTCAAACAGTCCTATATCGGTATCTCCACCCCCTTCTTCTCAGTGGTTTAGGCCGACTAACCTGACAGCTGCTGGCTCCTCCGTGCATGAATCCGGAGCATACCATGTTCTCTGTGAACAGATGGGGGTAAGCATTCGCGCAGATTCTGTGATCGATGATGGGCTGCCTCAGGCACTGGAGTTTAGTAGGAAAGCTGTCTGGCAAAGCAGAAATAAATCAATGAATATGCTGTGCCACACTTACTACACAGCCTCTCATTCAACATGCAGTATTCTTCACGAGAGGTGCTGTGTTGTGTGCATTCAAGTCAGCCCTAGACCGTTTGCGTTTGAAATGGTATGCATCGTGTACACAAAAAAAGCATACCCTTCAAGTAACTTTGCTTTAATCAAAGAAAGCACTTATTAACTTCAAATCCCAATCCCCTCTGATTTCCCCTGTAGTTTGTGTCCTCTAAATCATGGCATAGTTATGGAACTGTAGAAAGGGCCCATAGCCACTAATACAGGATCAGATTATTTTGTATTCGCCTAATAGTTTTACGTTTAAGATTGAGGGTTGGCTAGTCACATCCTAAGCCTACGGTTAGGTGCAACTTCTACATTTAGCTCCCAGCCTCTCACTTACTTCCATTGGTGATGGTGTTGCCCCAGCCGGACACCAGGCAGTTCTCGTCGGCCTGGGGGCAGCGGGAGGGCAGGGCCACAGTCTGGACGTAGCTGTAAAGTTCAAATACATTTTTTTATATTCCACCTAAATAGCAGCAGTCAGTACAAATTGAAATCCACAAGCATACAAATGGCATAGGCCTAACTAAATACATATTTATTTATAAATTGATAAAAGGACAAAAAAAGGATCTTGAAGACTTAGAGTGACTCATTAGCAGGGTTGGGGAAGCTACTCTGAAAATATAGTTTTACCAAGCTACCAATTACTTCACGCTGTAAGAAGTTAAGATACATTAAAGCTAACCTTAAGAAAAATACACTTTACTTAACTAGTTACTTAGAAAAAGTAGTGCACTACATCAAACTACTCCGTGAAAAATGATCATATCTAAATTTGAAATGTCATAGACTACAAATTGCCAGTCAAAATGTGTAATTTAGCCTATTAAACACAAAAAGGTGAGAATTAGGTATACAAGTGTTTCAAGTGAGAATTAGACAGGTCTGATGCCAAAAAAGAAAGTATGTAAATTCTTGCCTACTTCATCAATATGTTATTTTAGGAAGATGAGTAGTGTCGTCCCAGTAGTTAGCTACACCACTACATGGCAAAACAGTAATTAACTACCGAAAACACAAACAATATTTTTATTTCGTTCAACGACCACAGAATTACTACAAGATGTAACTAAATTACTAGTTGAACTAAATGTAGTTCACTACTCCACAACACTGCTCATTAATCACCTGTTGAGGGTGGCAGGCTTGCTCAGCTTGATCAGCATGATGTCGTTGTCCAGGGTGTAACTGTCGTAGTTGGGGTGCTTGATTAGCTCGGCGGAGTCGATCCACTGCTCGGTGACCTCGTTCTGCTCGATGTTGTGCTCACCCAGACGCACCTGGATACGACTGAGGATCAAGAGAGGGTTTTAGGAAATCCATCCTTTTGGAGTGAGCGAAAAGTAAAGCACATATCTAAGATTGTGTGAAGTCCCGCGGTAAGGCCAGCCATACGATAATGTATGCACACGCTACTTGTAAGTCGCTTTGGGAAAAAAGCGACTGTGAAATGGCACATATTGAAATGTGGTTCTGTAGTAAACAATACATTTAGACTAATACCTGACCAACATCACCTATTATACCGGACTCTTTCCTGACCATATGATTATCTTACCAAGAAAGACTGTGTCCCACTTGTTATAGTCTATAACAAGTGGGGCCCAATTAAAAGCTAAAACACCAAGGGCTGACATCAAATAGGCCTACATCAGTTGAATTAACTCCCTGTCAGTACTTACGACTTGTGGCAGTGGGCAGCAGACACCACCCACTGGCTGGAGATCAGGGAGCCACCGCAGAAGTGGTAGCCAGCGTTCAGGGACACTTGGTAAGGCACCGAGTGGGCAGGGCACTCATACCCTCCGACAACCTTCTCATCGCTCTCCTCCACCGGGGCAGCAACTGAAACAATCAGGTGTGGAGTTAAGCCCGATCAAACTCACATACAGAAGAGTAGATAAGAAGAGCCACAAGCTGATGGATCCATTAACAAAGAGGATTTTTTTTTAAACAGTTTAGCGAACAAGGATAGGCACATCAGTCCACTTTCCCTGTAGAGTGATTTGTTTTTCTTACATACTGCTCCGAGCAAAGCCAGAAGAATCAGGACTTTCATGTTTGTTTGTACGTATGGCGCTCACACAACCAAGGCTCCAACCGCCTTTATATACTGTACCAATCCACGCTATCTCCACTTCTTCAAGGTCCTGTTAAAACCAGTTCTTCCTGGGAATAGGGCATATGGCTCCAGAACACATGGATACGGGTGTAGTATGGAACCAATAGGCCTCCAACTAGGGGCCACGGCATGTTATCTACTGTATGACATTCCAAACGTAATGATAAACTATAGACTCAAGTAATTTGACATTTACCTAGACACCTGAAGTAATTGTGTGTCATATTCTCACATAATACATGATAGCTTGCAACATATAGGAATACTGTATATATCAGCACATTCTTTATAATTTATAAATAAATACTGTTCTGGGCGCTCCTTTCCTGTTCTAGCCAGGGTCAGCAAGGAATATTATGTCAACTCAGATAACCTCATCAGTTCTGCCCTTATCATATTAGTTGTGTTTGTTTAAATGTACTTCTGAGTAGCCTTGGGAAATGTTGGGACACAAATTAGATAGCATGTCCTAAGAGTTTAACAGTCCTTGAAACATGAGCCTGTGCAGTAGCTTGAAAAAAAAAGGTGTTCCATAACATGGGATAATTCAGATTCACACATATTCCTCTGAGTCACATCATGTTATCTACTGTATGACATCCCAAACGTAAGGATAAACTATAGGCCTCCAACTATGGGACTCCAACTAGCCGCGTCCTCAGAGCATGCGTAGACCAGCTGGCTGGTGTGTTTACGGACATATTCAATCAATCCCTATCCCAGTCTGCTGTCTCTACATGCTTCAAGAGGGCCACCATTGTTTCTGTTCCCAAGAAAGCTAAGGTAACTGAGCTAAACAACTATTGCCCCGTAGCACTCACTTCCGTCATCATGAAGTGCTTTGAGAGACTAGTCAAGGATCATATCACCTCCACCTTACCGGCCACCCTAGACCCACTTCAATTTGCTTACCGCCCCAATAGGTCCACAGACGACGCAATCACACTGCACACTGCCCTAACCCATCTGGACAAGAGGAATACCTATGTAAGAAAGTTGTTCATCGACTACAGCTCAGCATTTAACACCATAGTACCCTCCAAACTCGTCATTAAGCTCGAGACCCTGGGTCTCGACCCCGCCCTGTGCGACTGGGTCCTGGACTTTGACGGGACGCCCCCAGGTGGTGAGGGTAGGAAACAACATCTCCACCCCGCTGATCCTCAACACTGGGGCCCCACAAGGGTGCGTTCTCAGCCTTCTCCTGTACTCCCTGTTCACCCATGCCTGCGTGGCCATGCACGACTCCAACTCAATCATCAAGTTTGCAGACGACACAACAGTGGTAGGCTTGATTACCAACAACGATGAGACAGCCTACAGGGAGGAGGTGAGGGCCCTCGGAGTGTGGTGACAGGAAAATAACCTCACACTCAACGTCAACAAAACAAAGGAGATGATCGTGGACTTCAGGAAACAGCAGAGGTAGCACCCCCTATCCACATCGATGGGACAGTAGTGGAGAAGGTTGGAAGTTAAGTTCCTCGGCGTACACATCACGGACAAACTGAAATGGTCCACCCACACAGACAGCGTGGTGAAGAAGGCGCAACAGCGCCTCTTCAACCTCAGGAGACTGAAGAAGTTTGTCTTGTCACCAAAAACACTCACAAACTTTTACAGATGCAGAATCGAGAGCATCCTGTCGGGCTGTATCAACGCCTGGTACGGCAACTGCTCCGCCCACAACCGTAAGGCTCTCCAGAGGGTAGTGAGGTCTGCACAACGCATTAACGGGGGCAAACTACCTGCCCTCCAGGACAACTACACCACCCGGTCACAGGAAGGCCAAAAAGGTCATCAAGGACAACAACCACCTGAGCCACTGCCTGTTCACCCCGCTATCACCCAGAAGGCGAGGTCAGTACAGGTGCATCAAAGCTGGGACCGAGAGACTGAAAAACAGCTTCTATCTCAAGGCCATCAGACTGTTAAACAGCCATCACTAACATTGAATGGCTGCTGCCAACATACTGACTCAGATCTCTAGCCACTTTAATAATTCAAAATTGGATGTATTAAATGAATCACTAGTCACTTTAAACAATGGCACTTTATATAATGTTTACACACCCACAAGGGTGCGTTCTAAGCCCTCTCCTGTACCATTGTTCCTGTCATTACTCATCTCAAATGTATATACTGTACTCTATACCATCTACTGCATCTTGCCTATGCCGTTCAGCCATCGCTCATCCATATATTTATATGTACATATTCTTATTCATTCCTTTACACTTGTGTGTAAAAGGTAGTTGTGAAATTGTTAGATTACTTGTTAGATATTACTGCATGGTCAGAACTAGAAGCACAAGCATTTCGCCACACTCGCATTAACATCTGCTAAACATGTGTATGTGACCAATAAAATTAGATTTTCTTTAATTCAGGCTCTAGAGTAAATTGACATTTGCCTAGACACCTGAAGTAATTGTGTGTGTTCAATGACTCAAATTCATTGACTCAAAAAGTAATATTCACACATGGCTTCGTTGTTTAACAACAAAATCGACACGTGCGCATCTATGGGGCAAAACAGATGGGATTTGCTTAGATTGACAGCATGTAAACTATATATCATCTCCAATGTTTATTGAAAATAAATACATTTGCACAATGAGCACTTGTCTCAAATACATTGTTACAGTTGTTGGTTAGCTAGCTAGCGAATTTTTGACATATTAGCATAGACATGACAGTCAAAACACCTCAAAATAAGGCATCGATTCAAGAACAAGATAATATTTGCTGAAATGAGCCATCTATGATTACCCACATGGCAGCTTCTTGTCATTGTTGCTAGCTACAGTATCTGGCCATCCAGAATCACAACAACACACTGCCTTCTGCTCCATTAAAGTGTGCGCATTGTTTTCGTAACGTACAGCACGCATAAAGCAACTATTTCTGTCTTACAATCTCTCTCCACCAGGTGTAGCACTTCTCTCATCGTTTAAAAACAAGAAATGGACAGTGACGGGGGTAAGGGGATACCTAGTAATTTTTTTCGTCATCATTGCATGCGATCATCATTCTCAAAGCCGCTGTTTACTTCTAAGATCACCGCCCTAAAAACCCGATTCAAATTCGACACAAACCTTCAAATAGGTATGTAATGACACATTATAAAAACTCTTTATAGTGTTTTATTTACATTTTAGGGGCGATAAGGTGATAAGTTGGACAGATCGAGTGAAAAAAGCAATTTTTGGCCTGCCTGGTGACATCCCCATGCGGTATAAGTTAATAGACCCATAACAGAGAGTTTCAAACCTCTCTGCCAATAACAGGTAGTTTTCAAGTGACATATCCCTCCCATTAGGTCCCTCACTCAGGCCACTCACAGACAGCCCTAGTGAAATTCTTGCTAGAGAAATTGCTTTTTGCTAATAAACTATTTATTTTTAACCATTTTAATTTAAAACAATCACAGTAAGGTACTTAATTGTCAACTAGAAATGATTTGATATTGATATATCAATAGCTTCATTGGACCTTTAATGCAGTGGGAATCTATTTGTTTCCATATTGCCAATATTTCACCATATAACATTTTTATTACATGTAGAAATGTAGAGCTAGAACTATCACCGAATAAGATCAGAATATTATATGGTATTTATGTTTTCCGTTCATTTGAGGTTGTCTGCATACAGTTGGACGTACACAATATATGGACTGGGACATGGATCTATCTCAACATAAGTCCACTTTTGAGGTCTGAAAACGTCTGACAAACTTTGATTTTGGAGTGTGATGACCCTTTACAAGCAGAACAGAGCCTCATTTCTGAAGGAGTTTAAAAGAAAACAGGATAAATATAAAAATCTAGTTTTATTAGGTTTACTTCAGCACAGATCCTTTCTCTAGATTCTCAGCTGGATTTCCGCTTAAATTTGAATACATTTTGGATATACTTTAGTCACTTCATCACAGGCAGTCCTGAGAGAGCGAGAGGGCATTAGTTCAAACCATGTTATACCAACACAGCCAGAGTAAGAACTAAGCAAAACGTAACAGTGCATATCAACTATATCGTTTTAGGTTATGTCCCAAATGGCTCCCTATTCCCTATTTAGCAAACTACTTTTGACCAAAGCCGTTTAGGGAATAGCCCACTAGGCACAGACGTCAGTTCAACGTCTATTCCACGTTGGTTCAACGAAATTTAATTGAAATGACGTGGAAACGATGTGGATTTAAACCGTGTGTGCCCAGTGGGAGGGTGCCTTCAGGGATGCAGCGTACCCACTGGACACACCACGTCATTTCAACGTGGAGAATTGGGTAATATTTGGTAGATACTTTGATCAATGAGATTCCAACCTATTTTCACACACTCAAAAAGACAGACAAACGTTTGTTGAATTCCCAATGTGTTATTACAATGCTTTCAGAAAATCAATGTCAGATTATTTTTATTTAGTTGTCACCTAAACGTGTTTTCACTGCGCTTTCAACCCTTTAAAAGGACACCAAAGTTCAAATGTTTTATTATCACATACACCGGAAAGGTGCAGTGACGTGTTGTTTTACAGGGTCATTCACAGTAGAACAGCACCCCTGGAGAAAATTAGGGTTAATCGCCTTGCTCAAGGGCACTTATACAGATTTTTCACCTTATTGTCTTGGGTATTCGAACCAGCTACCTTTCAGTTACTGGCCCAATGCATTAACTGCTAGGCTACCTGTGGTACAATGCCATGTCAGATATTTTGTTTATTTATACAACTACTTAATGTGTTATCGCTGTGCTTGACGTAATAGCACAACCAAATTACCTGGATTGCAACTAGTTGAGATTCCATTCCAGTACATGGTGCAAGTGTTCAATGTCGTTTGAGATTCTGGGTAGATTATTTTAGCAATTGTGAAGATTTTCACGGACCTGTGACTCTGAACACGCACACTTTCTACGATTACATAAGAAGACATTTATTGTTACAGTAACCTCAATGTGGCAATGGATGTGTTACTCAGGTTGAATAAATACTGTTACATAAGTTTGTAAGATAGTAAATAACCTTATGTTAAGGCTGTCTTACAAAAGTCATATTGAATTTGTATCAACATTTAAAAATAAGATTTATCTCTTGCCTATTCTTTAACTTTATTTTTGGTTGAAATGGAGACGTGAATCCAACATACAGTATCATTTGCAAAAGTGCCAATGAAACCAAATATCAAATCAAATGACATTTTATTGGTCACAAGCACCGAATACAACAGGTGTAGACTTTACATTGAAATGCTTACTTAAGAGCCCATTCCCAACAGTGCAGATTTGAAAAGTAAGACAAATATTCGCTAAATAAAAAAAGGAAATAGTAACACAATAAAAACAATAACGAGGCCGTATACAAGGAGTACCAGTAACG
The DNA here is from genome assembly GCF_045679555.1 of Salvelinus alpinus. NCBI lineage: Eukaryota > Metazoa > Chordata > Actinopteri > Salmoniformes > Salmonidae > Salvelinus > Salvelinus alpinus. The sequence continues at coordinate 5,494,023 of NC_092111.1, forward strand.
AGTCACTTTTCAGGGGTATGTGGTAGTTAAGGTAATTGAGGTAACACAGTATGTACATGTGGGTAGGAGTAAAACTGACGAGGCAATCAGGATCAGTGGAGGCTGCAGAAGGGAGGACGGCTCATAATAATGGCTGGAACGGAGCAAATGGAATGGCATCAAACGAATGGAAACCGTATGTTTGATATATTTGATACCTTTACACTAATTACGCTCCAGCCATTATCACAAGCCTGTCCTCCCCAATTAATGTGCCACCAACCTCCTGTGATCAGGATATATAATAAACAGAGTAGCAGTAGCATATGTAAAGTGTGTCTATGTGCGAGTGTGTGGCATCAATCTGCATATGTGTCTTGTGTGTGTGAGCGTATGTTGTGTGTGTGTGTGTGTGTGTGTGTGTGTGTGTGTGTGTGTGTGTGTGTGTGTGTGTGTGTGTGTGTGTGTGTGTGTGTGTGTGTGTGTGTGTGTGTGTTGGTGTTTCAGTGTAATATGTGTGAGTGTTTGGGTAGAGTCTAGTGAGGGTACATAGTGCCAGTGCAAGGGAGTCAATGCAAAACAATTATCTTCTGCTTGGATAGCTACATTGACTGAAGTGTACAACAGTTTCCTGAGTAAACATGGGCCAGTATCCCTATGGAACGCTTTCGACACCTTGTAGAGTCCATGCCCCAACAAATTGAGGCTGTTCTGAGGGCAAAAAGGGGGTGCAACTCAATATTAGGAAGGTGTTCCTAATGTTTTGTACACTCAGTGTAGAATTGATCAAATATGGTTACATGTCATTTGCTCGGTCGAACCTACACCTTGGAAAGACTTCGATAGCAACAGTGAATCTATTAAGTACAGATTTCTCAAAAATCATTCTCACGATAGCACATTGGCAATAGTATCCGGGTTTGGCTAAAACATGGGAGACCGATGGGATAGCTGTAGATAGATCAACTCTGCAGTAGGAGGTGCTGGCCAGCCTTTTGTTTTTCTCAATGATCTGTTGTTTCAAAGATACAAATTCAACATAAGGTTAGTCTATGTTGAAAATCGTTACCATGATGACAATCTTGTGGTCCCGTGTGGCTCAGTTGGTAGAGCATGGCGCTTGCAACGCCAGGGTTGTGGGTTCATTCCCCACGGGGGGACCAGGATGAATATGTATGAACTTTCCAATTTGTAAGTCGCTCTGGATAAGAGCGTCTGCTAAATGACTTAAATGTAAATGTTGTGGTTGAAATGTTACACTTACAACAAGTTTAGTCTTTTTTTTTTTTTTTTTTAATCCAATGTCTTTTCCACGTAACAATACATTGACAAATTATGTTGAAACAATGATTTAACTTACTTTTAGTGAACATAAAATAACTTTGGGTCAACTGAAAAGCTCAAAAACACTTAGAAACATGTAAAGTGTTGGTCCCATGTTTCATGAGCTGAAATAAAAGAACCCAGAAATGTTCCATACTGTCACGTTTACTCCTGCTCCCTCTCTCCAGCGCTCGACGTCGCCAGTTTACTTATTATTACGCACACTTGCCACCATCATTACACGCACCTGCACCTCATGAGACTCACCTTGACCCCATCACCTTACCTCCCCTATATCTGTCACTCCCTTTGGCTCTTATTGTTTCTCTTTATATGTTTCATGTCTGTATGTATGCTACTCATGTTTCTTGTTTTGTTCCATAATCGTTTATTTATTAAATTCACTCCCTGTACTTGCTTCCCGATTATTAGAGTACACGTTATACGTACATGCGCACAAAAAGCTTATTTCTCTCAAATTTTGTCCACAAATTTGTTTACATCCCTTTTAGTGAGCATTTCTCCATTGCCAAGATAATCCATCCACCTGACAAGTGTGGCATATCAAGAAGCTGATTAAACAGCATGATCATTACACATCTGGGGACAATAAAAGGCCACTCTAAAATGTGCAGTTTTGCCACACAACACAATGCCACAGATGTCTCAAGTTTTGAGGGAGCATGCAATTGGCATGCTGACTTCAGGAATGTCCACCAGAGCTGTTGCCAGAGAATTGAATGTTAATTTCTCTACCATAAGCCACCACCAACGTCGTTTTAGAGAATTTAGTAGTATGTCCAACCGGCCTCACAACTGCAGACCACGTGTATGGCGTTGTGTGGACTAACGGTTTACTGATGTCAACGTTGTGACCAGAGTGCCCCATGGTGACGGTGGGGTTATGGTACAGGCAGGCATAAGTTACAGACAACGAACACAATTGCATTTTATCGATGGCCATTTGAATGCACAGAAATACAGTGACTAGATTCTGAGGCCCATTGTGAGGCCCATTTTTTTGTCAGGTACCTTTGACCAACAGATGCATGTCTGTATTCCCAGTCACGTGAAATCCATAGATTAGGGAATATGTTGGAATATGTTCCGCTATTCTTCCGATGGCATTGAGGAGTACATCACATCAGTCACTGGCTTTATCAATAAGTCCATCGAGGACGTCGTCCCCACAGTGACTGTACGTACATACCCCAACCAGAAGCCATGGTTTACAAGGCAACATTCGCACTGAGCTAAAGGGTAGAGCTTCCGCTTTCAAGGAGCGGGACTCTAACCTGGAAGCTTATAAGAAATCCCACTATGCCCTCCGACGAAACATCAAACAGGCAAAGCATCAATACAGGACTAAGATCGAATCGTACTACACCAGCTCCGATGCTCGTCGGATGTGGCAGGGCCTGCAAACTATTACAGACTACTAAGGGAAGCACAGCCGAGAGCTGCCCAGTGACACGAGACTACCAGACGAGCTAAATTACTTCTATGCTTGCTTCAAGGCAAGTAACACTGAAACATGCATGAGATCAGCTGTTCCGGACGACTGTGTGATCACTCTCTCTGTAGCCGATGTGAGTAAGACCTTTAAACAGATCAACATTCACAAGGCCGCAGGGCCAGACTCCAACCACCCTAGTCATAGACTGTTCTCTCTGCTACCGCACGGCACGCGGTACCGGAACGCCAAGTCTAGGTCCAAAAGGCTCCTAAATAACTTCTACCCCCAAGCCATAAGACTCCTGAACAGCTAATCAAATGGCTACCTAGACTGCATATTGCAGATTAATGTAAGTACAAAAAAAATTGCGTGGTTCTCTACCTGTGTAATTTATTGAAATTTGGTTGGTTTCTGAAGGAGAAAATGTTATGTAATTCAACACACACACCACTCATAGAGGGCAACGATGAGCACAGTGATGGCTACCAGCTTGTTCATTATGAGTTGGCTGTGGTTGTCCAGGTAGACCTGCTGTCACAGCAGTTAAGCCTCGTTCACACTGGCAGTTTGAAGTGACTCAAGTCCTATTTTAAAAAAATCTGATTTGAATCTGTTCTTTTTCCTGCAGTTTGAACAACCAAAAAGAACATGGATTCGGATATTTCAAGCCACAGATACAAATCTGATTGCTGGTTATGTGACTTGTCTCTGAATGGTCAAATACGATTTATTTGCCCTCAAGTGTTTTTTAGACTGTTATTTGGCACATCTTGTGGCTTGCTAGCTACTCTGTTGACAGTTTAACAAGAACATGTGGTAGCTAACTAGCTTGTTAATTGTTTTTAAACAAATTAGTGAATGTGCTAGAAAGCTAAACCGCAACCTAGCTAGCTAGTTGACTGCAGTGGCTAGCCAAAAATGACTTCGATCATCTTATCCTTTGAGGCTTTAAAAGTGTTCTTACACTATGATTTTGAACATTCCACGTCTCCTTAGCTTGCTACATAACTTCTGAGTGATTGGAACCACGAGCACCACCACCAATCAGCCTACATACACCCGTCGTTACTATGACAACACGCGTAGCCATGTCAGCAAATGACTGCTGTCTGAACACCAACAAATCCGATTTAGTCACTTGTAACTTGCTGTTTGTAGTCAGTATTTCAAATGGATTTTAAAGCAAAACTGATTTGATCTTTCAGGCCTGCAGTGTGAACAAGGCTTTAGAGCCTGCTTTTATGTAGAAATAAGTGACTTGGACTAGCCTTTTGGACTGTGAAGGATGGTTTTGTTCTCTTTTTAACAAAAATATATGCCTTATAGAAATAGGACATGTTAATCACAAAACATAGCGTGACTGCAGAAAAGCTGTTGCTAATCTAGGGTGTCGACTGTGCTAACCACAAGGTTGAGACAAGATGGAAAATTACTGAATAACAAGAAAACAGGAACTGAGCAATGTAGCAACCGACAACTCAGCTCAATCTTCACAACAAACACTTCCGGATATCTGGATCCTGTGTGCTGTGAGGCTGAGCCCAGCCTGGGCACCACCGATAGGCTAGCAAGTTTAAACCACGCTAAGCCTCTACTGTGACAGGCCAACTCTCAAGTTGGAACTACCTCTGTCACAGTATAAAAGAAGATGTCTGTACTATTTCAGTCAGTTCTCTGCTTTACCCTGCGTGGTGATACAGTGAACCCGTATATACGAAAATTGCATTTACCGCTTGTGTTAAATAAAAATACTTAAAGTATATTCGGTGACTCTGAATCACATTTTATCCTGATACCAGATTCGATTGACGCAACCCTTTACAGGACTCACCAAGCAGTCTAGTTTCTTTTAGGGGCCAACCTCTTCATGTTGGAGAGAAAACTGTACGTTTTAAAGCAGGTTTTCTGCAGTTCTATACATTTTGCAATTTTATAAAAAAAGATATGCAATTCTCTACTCAACCTTCCACAAGACATAGTCCCGACACAAATCTAGGGCTGCTACCCAAGCCGGCTGGTCGTTCGACCCAGTCGTTCAGTCTTTTTGTTCTGTGTCTATGGACGAGACCCAGTCGTTCGTTCTAAATGTTCCATTGACATATTGGCTGGCAACGTTATTATCCCTTGCTTGCTAGCCAGAATAACAAAGTAGCAGCCAGAGTGCAGAGTGCAGCCATGCAGCCAGAAGTGCAGCCAGAATAACAAAGTAGCTGCATTTGTTAAAGCTGTTTCCTAGTGACATTTATTTGGATACATCCATAACAATGAGCTGAGGCGCGATTTTGCCTGGCATAGAAAATGAGCTCACTCGTCTGTCAGGACACTGTTGTTCAGTGGCGCTAGCCAACAACACAGCTAACGCAATCACTTCGAACTGAAGCTGTAAAGACTGCAAACCAGCTGCACTTCGTTTCGTTTGACATTTCTTTGCATATATCCATAAAAAAAATGCCAGCTGATTCATGATTTCAACTTGTCTGTCTCGTCCCGACTCCGGTTAAGTTCATTACTATGGGACAGCTGGAGATCGAATTTGAATATTGAAACAATGTTGCAAATGTTGGAGACAGACAGCAAGGTTTATACAAATCTCCGTTGTTGAAAACCACATTTTTGTCTAAAAGAAATTTGAGATAATGTCTAGATACTTTTCATAGTGGAGATTAAGTTTATAAATTGCTGGGCTTATGAGACAGTGGATTGCACAGTCAGATGGAACAGAGTAAAGATTTTGCCAGTGGTAGTTTGTGGAATAGACACCGGCTGGAAAGCGGTTTTAACCAATCAGCATTCAGGATTAGACCCACCCCTAGTATAATATGTTCATAACACTGTCATGACCCATATATTTACACCTGTTGTGACATATATTGTGTTATTTTATGGCTGGTTATGACACCTACATAATTGTCAAAACGTAAATTGATAAAAATCTTAATTTTTCATGTCAATAAATGTCCTTTCCTTGTAATGAATTCTTTAGTCATGTTTTTTCATATTTTAAATCACTTGTAAAAAAATACACTTTATGACACTGTCAAGAAGCACTCTTTCTAAAGTTATCCGCCGCCATTGTTGCAACCCCTATTACCAGTCTGTTCAACCTCTCTTTCGTATCATCCGAGATCCCTAAAGATTGGAAAGATGCCGCGGTCATGCCCCTCTTCAAAGGGGGTGACACTCTAGACCCAAACTGTTATAGACCTATATCCATCCTGCCCTGCCTTTCTAAAGTTTTCGAAAGCCAAGTTAATAAACAGATCACTGACCATTTCGAATCCCACCGTACCTTCTCCGCTGTGCAATCCGGTTTCCGAGCTGGTCACGGGTGCACCTCAGCCCCGCTCAAGGTACTAAACGATATCATAACCGCCATCGATAAAAGACAGTACTGTGCAGCCGTCTTCATCGACCTGGCCAAGGCTTTCGACTCTGTATCCTTATCGGCAGACTCAACAGCCTTGGTTTCTTAAATGATTGCCACGCCTGGTTCACCAACTACTTCTCAGACAGAGTTCAGTGTGTCAAATCGGAGGGCCTGTTGTCCGGACCTCTGGCAATCTCTATGGGGGTACCATTGGTTTCAATTCGTCGGGCCGACTCTTTTCTCTGTATATATCAACGATGTCGCTCTTGCTGCGGGTGATTCTCTGATCCACCTCTACGCAGACGACACCATTCTGTATACATCTGGCCTTTCTTTGGACACTGTGTTAACTAACCTCCAAACGAGCTTCAATGCCATACAACACTCCTTCCGTGGACTCCAACTGCTCTTAAACGCTAGTAAAACCAAATGCATGCTTTTCAACCGTTCGCTGCCCGCACCCGCCCGCCCGACTAGCATCACTACTCTGGACGATTCTGACTTAGAATATGTGGACAACTACAAATACCTAGGTGTCTGGTTAGACTGTAAACTCTCCTTCCAGACTCATATTAAACATCTCCAATCCAAAATTAAATATAGAACCGGTTTCCTATTTCGCAACAAAGTCTCCTTCACTCACGCCGCCAAACATACCCTCGTAAAACTGACTATCCTACCGATCCTTGACTTCGGCGATGTCATTTACAAATCGCTTCCAATACTCTACTCAGCAAACTGGATGCAGTCTATCACAGTGCCATCCGTTTTGTCACCAAAGCCCCTTATACCACCCACCACTGCGACCTGTATGCTCTAGTCGGCTGGCCCTCGCTACGTACTCATCGCCAGACCCACTGGCTCCAGGGCATCTATAAGTCTATGCTAGGTAAAGCTCCGCCTTATCTCAGCTCACTGGTCACGATAACAACACCCGTAGCACGCGCTCCAGCAGGTATATCTCACTGGTCGTCCCCAAGGCCAACACTTACTTTTGCCGCCTTTCCTTCCAGTTCTCTGCTGCCAATGACTGGAATGAATTGCAAAAATCGCTGAAGCTGGACACTTATATTTCCCTCACTAACTTTAAACATCAGCTAACTGATTGCTGCAGCTGTACATAGCCCATCTGTAAATAGCCCACCCAATCTACCTACCTCATCCCCATATTGTTTTTATGTACTTGTCTACTCTTTTGCACACCAGTATTTCTACTTGGATATCATCATCTGCTATTTATCACTCCAGTGTTAATTTGCTAAACTGTAATTACTTCGCTACTATGGCCTATTTATTACCTTACCTCCTCACGCCATTTGCACACACTGTATATAGACTTTCTTTTTTTTCTATTGTGTTATTGACTACACTTGTTTATTCCATGTGCAACTCTGTGTTGTTTGTGTCGCACTGCTTTGCTTTATCTTGGCCAGGTCGCAGTCGTAAATGAGAACTTGTTCTCAACTAGCCTACCTGGTTAAATAAAGGTGAAATAAAAAATACAGATAAAAAAACTATGACCAATCATATAAGCCAGATAGGGTTATCATGTACATGCCCTTATATCAGTCATCAGTAAAAAAGAGGGTGTCTTCTCCTGCTCCTGCATTCATCAGTAACAGAGCATTGGGGCCGGCACATGTCTGACAGCAATGTGTACGCAATTACAATAATGAATATGGTCAATAAAATAAAATAAAAGTTAACATAGCCTACGTGTTAACAGTATGTTTATGGTGTAATGGAATGTTTTGCCTTTTGTATAGGTTTTGACATTTATGTAGGTGTCATTACAGCCATAAAATAACACATATGTCACAACAGGTCTAAATACATGTCATAACAGGTAATGACAAGTTGTCAGCTTTTATGTCATATGAGATTGGATACTTTTCCCACCACTGCTTATGTCACGTTAATGATGTGAGAGTGACTAACAAAATCAAATGGGGGCCCCCTTGAGGTCAGGGCCCCTGGGCACGTGACCTGCCGCACCCGGTCGGTATTCGTTCATGATTACTATAAGTTTAGATAACTGGCTAGATTCATTTACCAATCTAAAAATGGTTAGCTGACATGGCTAATTGAGTGACTATCAGTGACAAAACAAGAGAAACTGCTGATGCTCAACCAAATTTTAAAGTACACTAAAGTATCAAAACAGCCACTGTCAATTAATCAACGCATTACTGACCACTGGTGAACCACTGTGTCTCGCGACCCCCGTTTCAGTCCCCAGTATGTATGTACCAGGGGGCTAGGGTCAGCCTGTCTTATCTGGTGCACTGTGAGCTCAATCATGCTCCCACTAATTTCTCCCCCAACCCCGCCCTGTTACCTAACACAATCACAAAGTGTACATCAAGACAGACAGCAGAGCTTATAACAATCATTTAAAGTTGTATTGAATCGAATCAAAAACAAATCCCTCACTAACATTTCTTCAAACCTTTCAAGATCTTTATTAAGCCAAGAACATCAAGAATAAAATAAAAAGTGCGTAGAAAAAATGTAACAGGTTTAGAAATGTTGTATACAACTATGTACAGACAAAGTTCGCTTTGTGCCAAGGTAACAGAACCATGTTCAACACGCAGTGAGAGATTAATTTTTATTTTAAATATTTTTAAATAATCCTACAGAAATAACACAACTGCATTTATTCATTACTCTGGGGCAGAGACCCCTCCAAACCCCAACTAAAATCCAAAACATGTAGATTGTGTCCTTTGATGCATGCACAGCCAGCTCAGTGCCCTAAATTGGGTTGCACATTCGAGCCAGCACAGCACCAGTTGGAAACCAAGAGCAAGTTACAATATCCATATTAGCATATCACTTAGAATGAAGCCGGATTGGCCATGCATTCTAAGTGGTATGCTAGTCAATGCTCGACTTGGGCCGGAACAAACAGAAACTGAGTTCCAGCACCTCAAGCACTGGCTGAAGTAGTTATTGTAACAGAGTCCAAACATGATCTTCTCTTGTTTATGTCATGGTGAGCCACAGAGGTAGTACACTCGCGTGAGACAGGGGAGAGGAGTGTCACTGTCAGCTAAGTAGAGGGGGAAAACAGAGAAGATAAAGGACGACTAACTGAACATAGGCTTTGACCAGGTATCGTACGGTAAGTTTCATGCCCCTGTTTAAAATTAGTGGGTGTTCAGTAGCGAATATAAACCAGGTTAATATTTGACAACACATATTTATTTATTTTCATTAGCATTATGATTATTCATTTATACCAATATACAACAATACATATACAAATTGGGTTGTAAAATGATAGGGAGGGAGTAGAGTACTATCAAAGCATTTTTTCCCCTCACCCCAAACCATATCACTTTCCTCAATATTAAAGTCTGGAAGATCATGAACAAAACAGCACAAAAACAATAGTGAAAAAAAGTATACCTGGCAGACTAAAAACAAGTTGAATTATTTCTTTCTAGAGGGGTGCGTCACAAGATATGTTTTCACAGACCTAAAGCATGACATTCTAATTTCAAGTACAGGGGAGAAATGAGCGAAGAACGTTAAAAGGTAGACTCAGCGATATGATGTAGATGCAGAAAGTAAACAGCATAGTGGGTCAATTTCCGCCACAACTAGAGCACTTAAGAACGAGGTTCAACTTCGCCACTGTTTTGGTGCCCTTGCTAACACACCGTAACCTTGTGAACTGACCTTGTGCGCACATGTGCAGACACTTGGTTAGATTGAAGTCTTGCTATTCGTGGCCACGTCATTTCGCCGAGTCTACCTTCAATCATGTAGGGATTTCATTAAAAACATAGGTGAAAACAAACCTTTTGGGGAGTTTTCATCAGCACCTTCATAAAAGAACAACCTGAACCTGCCCCATGCTCATAAGAGTCTGGCTATGTTCTAAATGTCACCGTATTCCCTATGGGCCCTGGACAAAAGTAGTGCACTATGTAGGGAATTTGGGATGCAGCCTGTTATAATGGTCTCCCATAATATCGAAATGGACAATTAAAATATAGCTGCTCTAAAAATGTATACTGGAGGTGGCTTGGGTCAAAGTAAAAAAATAAAACAGGCTTTTCTTCGTCCAATTTACAGGTCAGTATTGCCTTTTATGTACAGCAACGCTTGCGCTTATGGCCATGGAACATAAGGTGCTAAAATCAGTTGCCTCCACTTGAATGTAGCCTTCTATTGTCATAGCTACAATACCATGGAATTCCTCTTTAAAACAGAGTAATTGACTGATGAGAAACAACTGAAATGAAGTACATAACCAACCACATCTCTGGTCCAAGTGATTAGCACCACAAATGTGGAATATTTAGCTCCATTTTTAGTAGAGGCCATTGGCGACTGAGTCAAGGATGTAGACAAACCAAGCGAGTTGACCATGAGATTGCGTAATGTCACCAGTGTCCGAAATTACTGAGGTCTGAATCAACTGGGTTGCCTTGCAGGCCTAGAATAACTGCCTGTAGCTGTAGACATTTTGTCTCACAAACACTGATAGCTCTTCATACCACAAACGTGTTGTATCATTTGGCGCCCTTTTTGGTTTCTGCGACAGAGGGAGTGGCTCAAGAAGCCCTCCTAGGACAGGGTTTTGAGAAACTCGGTCCTGGGGCTCCCCCTGGGTGCACGTTTTTGGTTTTGCCCTAGCACTACACAGCTGATTCAAATAACCAATTTATCACCATGCTTTGATTATTTGAATCAGCTGTGTAGAGCTGGGGCAAAAACAAAAAACGTGCACCCAGGGCCCCGGGACCGAGTTTGGGAAACCCTGCTGTAGGATAGAACCCAAAAATGTCCACCAGTCAGTCTTTAAATTAAAAATGCGTCATATCAGTCAGACTTTAAATTAAACTAACTACGGAGGAGGCTCCAATTCATCAGTACTTATTGGCAACACTCCTATCGCCATATCATTGCATTTTCCCTGGTCTCTCCATATTCCTCTATGAATTCAAGTACTCCTCCAACGTGGCGCGTTTGGCTGGTCTTTTAGTTGAGGAAGCGGCGGCAGCGCCTGGCCGCACAGTTGCAGTGCAGCTTGCTGCCGTCACCCTCAATGGGGAACTTGTAGTCGTAGGTGAGCTCCTCGCCGCGGTAGATCTTACGCAGGGCGAAGATGACGATGTGCTTGTGGCTGTCCACGAGGATGACGCGTGAATAGCAGTTGGGCTCGCACGAGTGGTTGATGAAACGGGCGGCGTTGCCGTGCATGGTGGCGTCGACCACATCAAAGTCATCAATGCGGAACATGTAACAGCCGATGCCCTGACGAGGAGATAAGAGGGTTTTTAGATAGTACTTGATTGAAAACCCAAAGGGGAAATGTTTGCACCAGCTCTTAAAAACACCAATACACAAAAGACACACACTAAAAACCGCACACCATGAACGCAAGTTAAAAATCTAAGTGCGTAGATTAAAATGTATCATTGCGAATGGTAAAAATATATTTAGTTATTGAATGAAATTAGATGCATTGCTGTATATTTTGCATCGGTGGATTTTCTTAAATGTATTTTCCTCTGTATTCAACATGATTGCTCCATTGATTGTTGTTGACCAACCTTGCTGTCATAGTATTTCTCTTTCTTGTCCGTGAGAACAGCACGGATGACGTTGCCTGCGTACTCGATCACCATCTCCCCTGCCTCAATGTTCCTCTTGCAGAACAGACCGCGTCCGTGAATTTCAGACCTAGGATAAGGAAAAAATCAAATAAAGAGTGAGAGAGAAAAATAGTAAGTATGAAGTATTTTACCCTAAAAAAACAAAGTGATCATAATAGTAATAATATCAGAACGTGTAAAAATAGTTTCTTAGTGACCTGTAAACCCCCACTGCTTCCTTTGAGGTCTTCTCCAGGTGTCTGAAGCGCATGGCCATGGGAAGCTCTGTGCTGGTGGCTCGTCTATGAGATAGGAACATGGAGAAACCAGTAGGTTAGAACTTATTTCACTCAGAACAATCAAATGACAGCATTAACTAAATGGTAATTGTGGAGTTGTCTAACCTAGTGGATTTCAGCGGGATGTCATCATCTTCCTCGTCACATGGCGTCGACATGATGTCAGGCAGCTGTCTGTGTTGAGATGCCAAGAAGTTGAACATGTCGAAGGTTGACTTCCTGTGAGGGGACATGGGCGGAGAGGGAATTTGTTTAAACGCAGGAGATGTAGGATTCGGGCTATAACATTCACATTCAACGACTTTACAAATCTGACAGTAAGCTTCAAAATGAAAATCACCTCTACATTCTATTAAGGGATAAAATGATGGCGCTCTTATGGCGAGATGACTCGGTCCTCAACATACCTATTTTAACCACAGACATCAGTGCTCGGTTCTTACCGTGAGTAGACCTCAGCGCGGGCGCAGCCGCTGGGGTTGATGGGCAGCTCGTCGTCAGGGCTGTCGTAGCGGTGGAAGCGAAAGCGGTGTTGTTTGCACCCGGCGGCGCCCTGCAGCTGCTCCAGTAGGAAGATGACAGCGTCGTGGAGCAGGCCCAGAACCCGCGCCCCGCTCACCCCGCCGAGGGGCAACGCCTTCAGATGGAACCCTGCTCGGGCCTCCAGGACGCCGTCAATCACCGCTCGCCACGCCACTGAGGGAGGGAGAGGCAAGAAAGAAAAAAAAGGATATGAATAAGAAAGTATAAGAATGATACTGCATAGGGTGGTTTTACTGGACTCAGACTAAGCCTAGTCTTGGAGTTAAAAGCCAGTACAACAGATTCTGCATAGGGAATGCTTTTATATACAAATAGGAATAGCTACAACTATGTAAGTTACAGCTACTGTTTCCGTAGTTAGGCTGAGATTCTCACCCTCTATGCTGTCTGCCTGTACATGGAAGCCGTCGTCGCTGGTGATTTCAAAGCGCAGGTGGGGCTGGTTCCTGTTGTCGAACCTGGTCTTGTCCTGTTTAGGTGGCGGCATGTCCTCGTCTGAGCTAAAACCTGAGCGGTTTTAAGTGTGTTAAGAACGGGAAGGTTAAGTCAGATTTTATTTATCAGAAATAACACATATTTTTTTATCATTCATAACAGACTTTAAATATGGGTTTTTGGATGAATGGGAAAAAAATATAAAATAATCATATGTATAACCGCTCAAGGTTGCCCACCTGAGTAGGGGCCCCAGTCGGAGAGATCTCCATGGCGCGCGCTGACCCACACGTGGGTTTTCCCATGGACGTTGCTGCTACTCTGAGTGGTGCTGCTGCTGGGTGGACGTAGAGTGCTGTTGGGCTGCCGCTCCATCTGAGGTACGGGAGGTGGTCTATAAGACAGGACACACAGACATGGTGTTACATGAATTCAATGAAAACTAAGGTGTAATGGAGTTTAGATATTGCTGTGGCTTTCTATGGAAAGGGGTGCTCATCTGGGTTGAGTCATTCCAAAAAAGAAATGTGAGGCGGACCAACTGAAGTCAAAAGACGTCAGCTTTCTTTGTATTAATAAAAGAGCACCTATGTACCCTTATGGGTCATGGTGGAGACAAAAATAACAGCTAGGCTAATATGTTTTTTCATTAGTTCCCTCAATATAAAAATGTATTCCCTCAATATAAAAATGTATTCCCTCAATATAAAAATGTATTCCCTCAATATAAAAATGTATTCCCTCAATATAAAAATGTATTCCCTCAATATAAAAATGTATTCCCTCAATATAAAAATGTATTCCCTCAATATAAAAATGTATTCCCTCAATATAAAAATGTATTCCCTCAATATAAAAATGTATTCCCTCAATATAAAAATGTATTCCCTCAATATAAAAATGTATTCCCTCAATATAAAAATGTATTCCCTCAATATAAAAATGTATTCCCTCAATATAAAAATGTATTCCCTCAATATAAAAATGTATTCCCTCAATATAAAAATGTATTCCCTCAATATAAAAATGTATTCCCTCAATATAAAAATGTATTCCCTCAATATAAAAATGTATTCCCTCAATATAAAAATGTATTCCCTCAATATAAAAATGTATTCCCTCAATATAAAAATGTATTCCCTCAATATAAAAATGTATTCCCTCAATATAAAAATGTATTCCCTCAATATAAAAATGTATTCCCTCAATATAAAAATGTATTCCCTCAATATAAAAATGTATTCCCTCAATATAAAAAGTAATTCCCTCAATTTTATTAATCCATCCCCTTAATTTAGGAATTTGTTCCCTCAATCATGTAATTGTACTCTGAATCGGCATTCTGTCGCCCTCTTCACTCCTTTCCCAGGAATTCAGAAACATGCTGCTGTGTGTGTGTGTGTGTGTGTGTGTGTGTGTTTGCATGCGTGTGTGACTGACTAATTTAGCTGATAGCTAAGTATCTTGCTCGCTATAGCTGTATAGCGACTTAACCGACCAGGCACAGATAGAGCCAGAGCCGCTTTAAACCATCTATGTTCATAACTAAAACTGATAGCTATTTGCTTTGTTGCGATGACAGTACGTTCACCTGGATATTAGCTAATTTCCAAGCTAGGATAGGTAGCTAACGAACTCCGCCGGAGTATAGACAGGCTATAGAACAGCTAAGATCATAGAGCAGAGCCAGACGGAATTCCTGCCTAGCGCAGGGATGAGAGCACATCATCGCACCTGTTAACACCAAAGCCTCTTGGAAATGATGCTCAATAAATTCAATTCACATTCCTTTCTGCCTTTGAGGAGTCACATGCTTGTTAACAATCATAAACACATCCAAGCGCTTGGCTGGTGCCATGTTTTACTGGAGATATAGCCCTGACTATATGCATGAGGCCGGTAAAAACTGTCGCAGGGATGAGAGGTGTGCAAAATGAACAATGTTCATGCCACTTATACAACATGAATCGGAGTTTGCACAAAGTGTATTTGGTTTGCGTCATTCAGTTATGACTGCTAGCGAGCCTCCAGGCTTTCAGGCTATTGAAATGACTTTGCCTAATTAATGGGTTTTGCACACCATTATTTGCCCTCGTGATTTGTTTGCATATGAAAACACTGAAACTGGAAATAAGCTGTTGAATGGTCAGTGATCATCACCATGTGAAGCATGTAATTAACTAAATATAATTACATTTAGGCTGCAGTATGTTATCGGCCAAGTGGGAATGGGACTGTGGTAGGCCTACATAAGGAGACTGCCATTCTTATAAGCCTAGGCTACACAAATCCTCAAGGAGTCAGGAGTAGCTTATCATTTATCAAGTCAGCCATGGTTCTGAAAGGGGACTAAAAAGGCAGTAAAAGGTTCTCAATAACATATCAAAACAAGAAGAAAATAGCATCTGCAAATCTGTGTACGCAACTAATAAACTTTCATTAGATTCATTTCAAGCCCAGATTGAAGTAGAATTCAATGAACTCTGATCAATTCATGATAAGGACATGTGTTCGAATCTGCAGGGGAGACAAATTAATAAATTAAGGGGAATGGATTAATACAATTGAGGGAGCGAATTTCGATATTCAGGGAGAAAAAAATATGTTGAGGGAATCCATGTTTATATTGAGGGAAGGAATAAAAACCCCAGAGGGAACGGATTAGTCTAGCTGTACTTTTCCTTCACCGTGACCACCAAGGCTCTCCGTACCTACGCATTATAAAATATATTGAGGGATTTAAAATGAACCTTGCAGTGTGTATTTCTGGCATACATCTTGCTATGGTCACGTTTCAGAAGAAACTAACCTGATATTCTCAGGTTCTGGTGGTGGGATGACCTTGAGCTCAACTTTCTCCTGGTCCAGATCCAGCACATCTTTCATCGTTGGGGCTTTGATTCGAACGCCACTATTTCTGTGTGACGAAAACAGTGACTCTTAGTCTGTAAAAATCTATTAATCAATATCTTTAATTGGAAAATGTGTAGTGCAGTCAGGGTTCCAACATTAAAAAGTTAAAGAGGAAACAATAAATCCCATATCGTAGATATGGTACTCTGCCTTTACCTGCTGCCATCTAGGTCATCCACGTCACTAGAGGGCAACTGCGGGAGGAAATCAGTCTTGCATTTCTTCTTGCCGGGACGCTCAGCGACGGAGGACACTCTCTTAACGCGGACCTGGGACTGGGACTCTGGTACGATGGCTGGCTCGTGACGGAGCATCTGTCCAGGAGCGGCAGAGATGGCTACAGGGGACTGGAGTTTGTTGAGGAAGGGGTGGACCTGGAACTGGGATGGGCTCAGCTGAGATGGGCTCACCCTGAGGATATTAGGCCGTATCCGAGAGGGCTCGCGATGAGTAGCCATGGCTCTGTCTAAAATAGCTTGGGCCTGGTTGCCGGGCACAGAGACGCACTTGACCCTCACTGGTTTTGCTCCACTCGTCACGGGCATGGCTTGGACCAGCACTCGCCCATCATGCAAACTCTGTGGGGCTCTGATCAGGAGATTAGTGTTGCTTGCTGGTGTGATGTTTCTGTTAGAGATGGTGGTTGATGTGATGGTGTTGTTTCTGTTAGTGGTGATGAGATGTGAACTATGGAAGACTGCTGTCCGTGGTGAGGGTGTTGACGTAGAGGGTACGACCACAACCTGGGGAACTGCCCGTGGCAGGGCACCACTGCTGTGGATCATCTTGGCGATCTGGCTGATGCGGCTGTAGGAAGGAGAACTGGTGCTGACTGTCTGGAAGGTGTTGGTATTTGGATCTTTCATCAGAATCTGACCTTGACGGTTGACTAGCAGAACTTGCGGGGACGGGGCTGAGTTGGAGGCACCAGACAGAATAGTGGTAGTCAGCTGCTGCTGAGCTTCTTGTCTGGGGGTGGCCAGGCGGATAGCGATAGCTCTGCCCCTAGTGGCCCCCGTCTGTAAGGGTATAGAGTTCATGCCGTTTATTACAAACGGGGTCGGGAAAGCGGTGGAGGGGACTGTCCTTGGAACGGTTCGAACAACGATGTGTGGGGAAGAGGAGGCTACATTCAGAGGCAGAGCAGGTGCAGAAGGTAGGGACACCCTGATGATTTTCTTCTGTGTTGGTGTGGGTTTAGGAGGAATACTTTTCATGCTCACAGGACTAGGGCGTTGCATGACTTTGATGGTTTTTACAGGATGTTTTGGGTTGGGTTTGGGTTTGGGTTCCGGCTCGAAGTCTGGGTCTCCCATTTCGTCATCCACTCCAATGAGAGAATCTGTAGAGGAGCCAGAGCTGTCACTATCGCTGTCATCAAGAGCTGCTTTTTTATTATTAGCCAGGTACACTCTCGTGCCGTCGTCAGCTGAAACAAAATGGCCACTACTTGGGTCCAGAAGAACCTCATTCTGGAATTCCGTTTGGTCAGAGTCCATCAGAACCTCCTCTTCAATAGACATCATGTCGTTATTTGGGTCACAGGTTTCAAACACTTCTTGACTGTCAGCCCCCTGAGCTTCCCCACTCTTCCCCTCTTCTTGAGTTTCTTCCTGATCGCCGGTAGCCTCACTCGAGTCACTCTCGGAGCCATTATCCGCTCCGTCAAGCTGAGTAATGGACTGAGACGTAGGAAGTGGTGGGGGGAGAGGGAGACCTTCCTGCCCTGAGTCCTTGGAGGCTTCGCACACCACCACCGTACGAGAGAACTTCAAGTAGTGATCCATGTCTTCGTCTGAGGAACCGTTCTCCAGATCATCTTTAGAGGCCATGGCTTTGGTGAATACTGGGGCCTTGTTGGCGTCCATGTTGTCCCTACCCTGAGTCTGGATCTGGGTCTCCTCCTCTAGTGCCTCCTCCTCTTCCATATCTCCTACACCTGTATGGGACCCTCCACAGTGAAGCGCCACAGTCTCGTTCAGCAAGGCCTCGTCAAACTCCAGCTTGGCGTTTAGCACAGAGGCCACCGCCACGTCCGCGTCCGCCACGTCGAATGTTGTGAAGGGCAAGTCCTGATCCGACATCAGGGGGCTGACGTCTGTGTCTTCCTCCATGTTATGTTCTGTCAATGTGATCCCGTTTGAGGGCGCCACCACTGCTTTCTCTGGCTCGGATGAAGCTAAGAAGTATTGTGGCACCTCAGCGGACACTGGAGTTCGGATTTTGAATGGCTGTCTAATCCTGGAGGAGTGGCGGAAGGCCAGATGGAGGTTGGAGGGAGGGCTGCCGGCGGCGCCAGGCCGCAAGGAGAAAGGGTGGGTAAGACTGGAGGGGCACAAGGGAGGGGAGCCCCAGCTGGAGGAGCCAGCGAGAGGTCGTACTTGCCGAGGGGAACTCAGGAGGTTTTCGCTGGTTCTGGGAGGGGAACTGAAGGGGAGGGACCTGGGGTGGAGGGTGCCCCCTGATCGGAGCGTCATTGGTCCCGCGAGGCCGTCGGTGGGGGAGGAGGAGTCCCCTGAGTGGCAGCTCAGAGACAGGCGACGCGGCCGGCGGGTATCGTCCAGGTCTCTGAGTGTCAGGATGTGGTGGGATTTGGAGATGGTACTCCCTAGAGAGAAGAGGATCCCCAGTCAGTGTCATGGCAGAACAGTAACATTTTACATTGAGGTCATTTAGCAAACTCTTATGCTAAGGGACTTAGTTTATTCAATGTAAGGTTGCTAGGTAAGACAACATATCATATTGAGTAAAAACTTCCTCAGTAAAGCAGATATTTCACTGTTAACTGATTTAGATACGAAACTAATATAAACGGGTATCAAACTTAATGTCTAAGGGAGTGGTGTTACCTGGGGAGGGAAGAGGTCGAGATGTTCCTCCTGCTGGTCTCCTGGTTTGTGAGTAACCAGGGGTTTTGGCCCCCGTCTCCTGTTTCAGGGGAGACGGGGTGGTGCTGGGAGATACCTCAATGGGCGGAGGACTCATCACAGCCTCTGGAATCTCCATTTCTGGTCAAGGAACAAAAAAGGAACATTATTTACTTTGAAGAGTCCATTTTGAGAATTAGTAGATTGTCCCTTTTCAATAGAAAATATTGTTTGACCCCCATGTACTTGAGTTGTTATACTTATCCTTCGGTTATTTATTTCAATAGAAAAAAACAAATATAAAATAGGGGACATCAAGGTTATCCATTGAAGTGCTCCACCCTACTACCAGATAGGGGCAGGTTAGGTGTATGGGTTTCCTGACCTTGATAGGGGCTGTGGGCTATGGTTCGGTTCTCCTCCTGGTCCCACCACAGTGGTTCCCCTGGCTTCTCTGGGAGTGGAGAACACACCTCTGTCACCTTAAAGGTGTACTTACAGCGCCGACGAGGGTCCACTGTGCTCCAGTACAGCCGAGAGCACCTGGACGGAGGAAGAGGAAGGAGAAGAGGAAAAAGGTGAGTAAAGTCAAATACATAAACAACCCAATATCATTCTAAAATTAACTTGAGGGAATCTATCCTACAAAGTAACTCAGGAGTTTTAGATGGCCATTCATTTCTTATATTAACAGTATATTAAATTAGACAGTGACAACCCCCGATTAAATTATTCAGAAATGGATTATTCAACAGGAATCAAAATGGATGCCGTTAATGTCCGGTCACGTGGATCATTGGTCACTTACTGATAGCCCACAGGACACAACCTCGCTCCATTGGCTGATAGTTCAGTCAGCACACCCAGCCTGTTGATCTGCAGAGAGCCTGGATATAGAAGGAGACAGATGGATGGCTTCAGAGGGTTTCACATGTAAAAAGGGGAATGATTGTTGGCGGTAATATACATCCCTTACTGGCCATACTTTTAGATCATATGGGTCACACCTTCCAAATAAAAAGCAGGGAGGTTTTGTTCCCAATGGCACCCTATTCCCTATGTAGTGCACTACTTTTGACCAGAGCCCGGGGCTCTTGTTAACCCTTTACACTCATACCCGTATACGGGTCGAAAAAGGCAGATTTGGACACTGATATATTCCTACATTGGAACGCAGTGGCTATACAGTTCCATGCTATACGTCAGAGCTCAGGGTCTCCGCTTTACAGGGTTTGACTGACAGCAGTTCTGAACTTGAGCACTGCGTGCAACAAGGTTTTGCTGTAAATGTTTTGCTGTAAATTAAGAGGACTATGTGTTCTGAAAGATGAGACGTAGAGGATTATAATAAATACCGGTTTTGTGCCATACAAGCAAGTCTTAATGTGCACTTCACATTTCCATATAAAACTCATGTAATTTACAGAGTCAACGTTTACGATCACTATGTTTGATGTGTAGTTACAAGATGACATGGCGTTTTACCCTGGGTTGTCCTGAACATAATGAGATGTTTTCTGTATTGTGAAGCAAATTTGCAGCGGACCACGCATCTGAATGCACTCCTGACTTCATTCTAACACTAAGATCTAGCTAGTCATGTTGGTAATAGAACAAGCTTTCAAATGATGCCCACCTGACCCAGATGGCAATTTATAATGGACAGTTTTTGGATAAACAACAGTAACTGTGTGACGGCAGGGATGCAGGGCTGTGTTCCAAACGAAACAACGACAAGTGTGCTCGCTCGCTCTAGTTCCTCAACGGCACAGCTGGGAGAGCTCAAAAAAAGCACGTTATAGTTGAAGACTCTTATTTAAGTCATAAATGTGCCTTGAATTTACTAAGGAACTGTGTACACTTTGGAGGTGTGGCCACTTGGAGACACCAGTTTGACCTCACTCAAACCCGTGGCATTTTTTTGTCTTATGTTGAACCTAACCCACATTTTTTTCAAGAATATTCATATTACGTTACTGAATGTATCCAGAGTATTTTCAGATTTCGTTATCAACAAATGTGGCGAAAAGTACAGTAAATGTAAAATGCACATAAAATGAACAGTGTAATGTTGGAATTCAGTCTTGTGTTAGGTGAACTGTTGGGTACACACCTTTAGTCTAATAATTTGCCCATAATATCCAAACTGTTCCCTTTTAATTGCTACCATGGTTATGCTTTCCATATTTCTTCAGTAAATAAAAAATATTTCAATTTATCCCCATCCATATAGGCCAATTCCCACGAGTGTAAAGGGTTAAAAGTACTTCACGACATAGGGAATAGGGTGCCGTTGGGGATGTACCATACACACCGATGGTCATATTTATAGACTCTGGCTCCAGGCCAGTCAGAAACTTCCTACGGAGGCTGATCCCTTCGAAGTCCACGTAGACCCGCCGGAGAACTTCAAACCCATTCCCAGACACCATCTGGAGAAGAGGGGAAACGGGAGCGTAAATCCTGAGCAGTAGGTGTGTGTGTGTGTGTGTGTGTGCCCTGAGACATAACATTGGCCCTATTGCTACACAATAAGTCACCAGGTGTGAAGTTTGAATGCTGCTGACAAGTCACAGTGAAAGTGGTGATGCTCAAGGTTGGAAAGACAACTATATGTTTGTTTATGTGTGTGTGTGTGTGTGTGTGTGTGTTCCTCATTAGCCCATATATAAAAGGTTCACCTTCTCACTGACGAGGTCGCGGTGCCTGGAGCAGAAGACCTTCCTGTCCTCCTGGAAGAAACAGTTGCGGGCGCGGGCGCACATGAAGTGGTAGTTACTCTGACAGGACGAGAGACAGCAGCCCACCGTCGCCCCCGCCTGGCCACAACGCTCACAGCGCTGTAGGGAAGAAAGGTGGAATGAGTGCAAGGAGAGGAAAGAAAACAATGAATGAGAAAGACTAACGGAAAAGTCCCTGAAGAGTAAACATTCTCATTATAACTAAATGGGCATAGCAGACTTGACAATTCTCTCTTTGGAACAATAAAGTTGATATCTTATGACAATGTTACAAACGGGCAATTGAATACTTATGCCTGAATACAAAGCCAATCGGGTAAGGACGTACTCCAGCTTTGATATGTGGGAGGTGTCTCAAATGTCACCCTATTCCCTACATAGTGCACTATGGGACCTGGTCAAAAATAGTGCACTATATAGGACCCTGGTCATTTGAGATGCAACTATGGTGAATTTCTATGCATTCCTACCATGTGGCGCCCCCTGGAGACAGCACTGTGTACTTGGAGCAGAGCTCCGTTGTCTTCGTACACCTCAGCAGACCACAGGCAGCAGTTAACGTGGGCCCACTCGTTCTGCCCCAGGTACAGCAGTCTGCCCGCGTCCTAAAATAAAGACGAGGACATTCAGATTTAGAACAGACCTGAGACAATAGCTGGTAATACCATTACTGTCGGAATGATGCACGATAGAACTCCGGTCCTTGAGTACTCCCAAATAGAATACATTTTTGTTGTAGCATAAAAGCAGACGTAATTCAACTAGTCAAGTGCTTGATGATTAGTTGAGATGTGTTCCCTTTCAGTCAGTTAACTTCAGTACAACATACTATGGGGGAGTCGCACTCTCGCGTCTGACAGGGCCAATGAAATCTGCGCCTCGCTGAAAGCACCTCCTTCCACAGGTGATAAGCGTAAGACTCCGATTCACTCTTTCAGTTATTCCGCTCTTCACCTTGATGTGAACAGCAACGATTCGCACTACTAAAACAAACAATTGGAACACGAGACAACCTTACGTTGTGCCAACTAAACTGTCCCTTAGTGGTAGTGTGCTCTCCCCCTGAACGTTGTGTGCTGAAGTTTGTATGGTTCTCATAAGTTTCCCAAATCACAAACAATTAGTTATTCTTCAGATTCCTAAGCCTGGCTATAGCAATACATATGACAAACGAGTCCGAAACTAAAAAAGCCAACAAGCCGGGTTCGTGTTCCCGACCTTGACCCAATTAATTAAAATATACTCATGTTTGTCATCTTGTGCGTCTCAGCGCATGCTCAGGATGAATCAGTTTGTGTGCGAGATTAGAAGACGGCTTGCACAGTTCCCCTACTAGTTCTCAGCGCATGTTCTCTTGACAATCGTGTAGCATTCTTTAAGGGGCTTGGTGTTAACGATAATGACTTCCTCTCCCAGGTGCCTGTACCTTGGCTACAGGACGTGGAGATGGATTGGGTCGTTTGGTTACGGCCAAACAGGGTGCTACGTCAGCCATTGCCAGAGCCCCTTGTGTAGGGCTGGGCGATATATTGAATTATGCTGAACAAAAATATAAACACAACATGTAAAGTGCTGGTCCCATATTTGATGAACTGAAATAAAAGATCCCAGAAATGTTGACAATAAAAGGCCACTAAAACGTGCAGTTGTGTCACACAAGCCACAGATGTCTTAAGTTGAAAGAGCGTGCAATTGGCAGGCTGACTGCAGAAAAGTCTACCAGAGCTGTTGCCAGAGAATTGAATGTTGATTTCTCTACCATAAGCCGCTTTCGACAGTTTTAGAGTATTTGGCAGGCCGGTTAACTGGCCTCACAACCACATGTAACCACGCCAGCCCAGGATCTCAACATCCAGCTTCTTCAACTGCGGGATCATCAGAAGGCTAATGAAACTGTGGGTTTGCACAATCAAAGAATTTCTGCTGTCAAAACCATCTCAGGGAGACTCATCTGCGTGCTTGTCGTCCTCTCCAGGATCTTGAATTGACTGCAGTTCGGCGTCTTAACAGGCTTCAGTGGGCAAATGTTCACCTTCGATGGCAACTGGCACCCTGGAGAAGTGTGCTCTTCACGGATGAATCACGGTTTCAACTGTACCGGGTAGATGACGTTGTGTGGCGAGCGGTTTGCTGATGTCAACGTTGTGAACAGAGTGCCCCATGGTGGCGGTGGGGTTATGGTATGGGCAGGCAGAAGCTACGGACAACGAACACAATTGCATTTTACCAATAGCAATATGAATGCACAGAGATACCGTGATGAGATCCTGAGGCCTATTGTGGTGACATTCATCCGCCGCCATCACCTCATGTTTCAGCATGATAATACACAACCCCATGTCACAAAGATCTGTACACAATTCCTGGAAGCTGAAAATGTCCCAGTTCTTCCATGGCCTGCATATTCACCAGACATGTCACCCATTGAGTATGTTTGGGATGCTCTGGATCGAGGTGTACGGCAGCGTGTTCCAGTTCCTACCAATATCCAGCAACTTCACACAGCCATTGAAGAGGAGTGAGACAACATTCCACAGGCCACAATCAACAGCCTGATCAACTCTATGTGAAGGAGATGTGTTGCGCTGCATGAGGCAAATTGTGGTCACACCAGATACTGACTGGTTTTCTGATCCACGCCCATACATTTTTTTAAAGGTATTTGTGACCAACAGATGCATATCTATATTCCCAGTCATGTGAAATACATAGATCAGGGCCTAATAAATGTATTTCAATTGACTGATTCCTTATATAAACAGTAACTCAGTAAAATCTTTGAAATTGTTGCAATTTGCTTTTATATTTTTGTTCAGTGTATTTTGATAAAATAATGACATTAGTGGGTCTTATGGTTGTGGAAAGCTTATAGCCTAGGTATAATTTCACAAGCCTTGAATAAATTTGATCATTGACGACTGGTCGATATGCGGTGCATTTGACCTTTAAAATAGTACAACAAAGCTTATTTAGAGAAAACAAACAAATCTAGATGTATATCGTGAATAGCCCATACATTTAATTTTTTTAATTCAATATTTTTAAGCCATATCGCTCAACCCCTGTGCCCAAAAGGGACTGGGCTTCATCCAGGCTAAACAGTTTCACGGAAGCACAACTTATTTTGGAAGCTAGTCAATTTTTAAAGCCTCCTCTGTTATCCTGCGTTCCTTGGTGTTCACAGGGTTCAAGGGTTATATCAATCTCCCAGGGTGAGAATAATAAATTGGGCGATTCGCTCTCAAGTCCATAAGGGGGCACTCACCCATAGGTGGCTCACTACTGGGATTCATTGCTGATTCCTGCCTGTAGCTCACTAGTCCCTACGAGGTGCTTAGTGATACAGGTTATAGGTTCTATAAGCGATTGGTTGCATCCCTGTGAATTAAATTCAATTACAAAATCACCCGTCTTACCACAGAAGGGATCAGTTTTTCAGAGCAGTCTGTCCCTTTTCCAGCTGGGCTACAAGGCGCTGTGGCACTGGTACCTATGACACCCTTCATGATAGCGGTTTTCTCCTGGGTAAATGTTTAATGGGTGCTGTCCAGTGCTGGGTGCCAGCCGGTTATTGGGACGCATCTTACCGCCTAAACCGACTGACGCTTGTTGTGACAGAAGTACCCCCAAGGGGCACTGCAAATCGGGGTACTTCACTGATTGCCAGAGCCCCTGAACCCAGAGTGGACCGGGCTTCAGGCAAACCTTGGCACAAACAGTTGTGTCAAACGAAAGTTCCACACTGTTCACAGGTGACAAAAGTGTTGCATCTCCCACGTGTGGGTACAATGAAAAATGTCCCTTCTCCACATTTATACACGTGGTGGTTGAGAGTGGTGGAAAGGGAAAAATAACCAATATCTCCCAGTCTACACTTGACGGGAGGCTCGCTGTCGGCTCCAACCAATGGCGCGCATGCGCAGTGTTGCCCTGGATCATGCGAACATTGACGTCAGGGTACAGGCTACAATTTGCTGCATTTCCCCCATGCTTCAGCGACGTCAAAACGTTGACTGTTTCGGAGGCCTCAGCGCCCGTTTTGAGGGAGGGAATATCCTCCCGTCTCCAGACGCGGGCAATACGATTTCTATGTCGGATCCAGGATGGCTGGTACAGCCGGTATTTCCTGGTTCTGGAAAGGGGTCGGGACTTTACGCCCCGTTCTAGACTTACGTGACCTCAGCAAGCATCTCAGAGTTCACACATTCAACATTCTCACAAATCAGAGGCTATTACGGTCCGTGCGTCCCAGCAATTTGTTCACCACCATCAACCTAATGGAAGCGTACTTTCATGTCTCCCAGTCACAGAAAGTTTCAGAGGTTCCATTACGGGGTGATACCCTACGAGTTTTTGGTCCTCCCGTTTAGCTTGTCCCTCTCACCTCAAATATTTTGGTGGAGGCGGCTCTGGCACCAATGGCAGCCATGGTTCGCTGAGGTCATTCGCTTTATAGGCGGGGATCCGTGGCCACTCCCGTTGTGCAGGGACCTGTTGTCCCAGGCGCACAGGCCAGAAATCGTATTCATATGAGAATGGCCAATCTGATGACAAGAGGTTTACCTCCGAATGCTATTGCTACCATTTAGTCTGCAAGGGCACCCTCCAAGAGAGGGCTGTATGCATACAAATGGCAAGCGTATGAGCTGTGGTCAAGATAAAAGGGATTGTTCCTTTTCAGTGCTCTGTGAGGGCTATCCTTATGTACTACAGGAGCTTTTTGAGCAGGGACGGGCATTCTCCACTTTAAAAGTGGACATGGCCGCTATCTCAGTGTTTCACGTGGGAATTGACAGAGCTACAACCGGGGGCCCACCCCCTGTTTGCGCGGTTACTGAAAGGTGTACATCGTCTCAGACCGCCCAAATGAGACTTGCCTCTGGTTTTGGAGAAACTGTGTGCTTCCCCCTTCAAGCCTCTGGATCTGAAGATCCTCTTCCCCATGCACATTGAATGGACGTCCAGTTACGGTGGCTTCAGAAAGTATTCCTATCCCTTATTCCACATTCTGTTGTGTTACAGCAAGAATTCAAAATGGATATTAAACAAAACATCTCACCCATCTACACACAATACCCCCATTATCACAGTGTTTTTTTTTTTATTTTTTTAAGTTGCAAATTTATTGAAAAGTCTAAACTTTGTAGAAGCACATTTGATTACAGCTGTGAGTCTTTTGGGGTAAGTCTATGAGCTTTCCACACCTGTATTGTGCAACATTTACCCATTATTCTTCCAAATTCTTCAAGCTCTGTCAAATTGGTTGTTGATCATTGCAACACAACCATTTTTAGGTCTTGCCATGTAACTTGGCCACTCAGGAACATTCCATGTCTTCGTGGTAAGCAACTCCAGTGTAGATTTGGCCTTGTGTTTTAGGTTATTGTCCTGCTGAAATGTGAATTCACCTTGCATTGTGTGGTGGAAAGCAGACTGAGCCAGGTTTTCCTCTAGGATTTTGCCTGTGCTTAGATTCATTCAGTTTATTTTTTATCCTGAAAAACTCCCCAGTCCTTAACGATTACAAACATATCCATAACATGATGCAACCATCACTATGCTTGAAAATACGGAGAGTGGTACTCAGTAATGTCCTGTATTTGCCCCAAACACAGCATTTTGTAATTAGGACAAAAAGTACATTTCTTTGCCACAGTTTTTTGCAGTATTACTTTAGCGCCTTGCTGCAAACAGGATGCATGTTTTGGAATATTTGTATTCTGGACAGGCTTCCTTTTTACTCTGTCAAATAGGTTAGTATTGTGGAGTGACTACAATGTTGTTGATCCATCTTCAGTTCTCCTTTCACAGCCATTAAACTTTGAACTGTTTTGTATTGTTGTAGTGACTGGGTGTATTGATGCAGCATCCAACATGTGATTGGAAACACATGTTGAAATTCACTGCGCGACTGAGGGAACTTACAGATAATTGTATGTCTGGGGTACAGAGATGAGGTAGTCATTCAAAAAGCATGTTAAACAGCATTATTGCACACAGAACGAGTTCATTTTTAAATCTTGAACTCACGACATTTGAGCTTTAAATGTTTTATTAATTTGTAAAAATGTCCTAATAACATAATTCCACTTGGACATTATGGGTTATTGTGTGTAGGCCAGTGACCAAAAAACTCAATTGAAAATCGATTAAAAAATAATACAACTAAAATTGAAAAAAGTCAAAAGGGGTGTGAATAGGGCTGTTGCGGTGACCGTATTACCGCCACACCTGCGGTCACCAGTCACAAAGGCAGTCTGATTCCACGTGACCTTTAAGTCGCTGTAATTAGGCTTCTCCAAGCTCTGATGGTCATTAGCAGCCCACCAAACTTGCTAACTACCTGGTACTCAGCAGTCTATTGCCCCTCTAATCACTCTGACAATGCAAATGTAATCGAAAATCTAATCAAACACTCAATGAGAGCTCATGTTGCGCAACATTTCTATATGCTATGCAATTGAGGGAGAAAACAGAGGGATGGCCTCTTAAAAAGAGGAGGATCCCATCAGCTTTCTATAGGCTAGGCCTACTATATTTATTTCTCAACTTTCCTAATATTAAGCACATTGTTTATATTTACAACAGGACTATAAGCCTACCGGGCTGGCATGAAAATGAACCACGGGAAAAGCGTCCTTCCATTCACTATATAAATGCATAGATGACATGTATTTTTCCCCGCTGCCTGTTTCGATACAGGTGCATAATAAATGGTTCGTTCTAAATAAAACATTTCACACATATATTATTTAGTATGAGTAAAGACCAGATTAAATCAAGAATAGTCTGATGGGTGCTAATATTAGCCTATCGCTTGTGAATGCCTTTTTGCTGCCAATTTTTCTATTATTTGGTCGCACACCTCATATAACCTCTCCGATAGGCATATATGTGTTAACGTTTGTATCACAACTAAAGTGGCCAAAAAACTTCTTAAAATTAAGCATAATCCACTTTGCAAGGGGTGTAGAGCCTAACTGGCATACATAAGCAGCACGAGTTTCAAGTTTGGGGGAAATCATTTACACCATAAATATGCACCTTTATAATAAAAGCATTACATGCATAATTGCATTTGCGATCACTTTTGATAATGGCGTTTTCTGCTAATGGAACATTCGCACTTACAGCCTACTACCATGTGCGCATTGCTGCGCTTATAATGCGAAGAAATAGCTTAATAGTTTATCAACATTTTAAGCTAAACGTTCTGATCTGTTGCGTCAGCCACATCGCGTAAGAAATGCTAGTGGTTGTTTTAATTTGGGCCTACGTTTTATTATGAGGGATAGTAGATTAACATAGACTAGTGCTTTTGCTGTTCGTTAGACCTTCTCATCTTGTTGGCTGACGAAAAGTAAATGTGGACAGTTCTTCCAATATCTTCAACATGCACCTCGGAATGCCGCAGTGAAGTGCTTGTCAAATTGTGAATGAGTGACTGATGAAGTGTGTACAGCCTGAGCAAAAAACAAAGCAGAGCTCATGCCTTTCAAGCAAATTGGAAGCAGTCTATCACAGTGCCATCCATTTTGTCACCAAAGCCCCATATACTACCCACCACTGCGACCTGTATGCTCTCGTTGGCTGGCCCTCGCTTCATATTCGTCACCAAACCCACTGGCTCCAGGTAGGTAAAGCCCAGCCTTAGCTCACTGGTCACCATAGCAGCACCCACCCGTAGCACGCGCTCCAGCAGGTATATTTCACTGGTCACCCCCAAAGCCAATTCCTCCTTTGGCCGCCTTTCCTTCCAGTTCTCTGCTGCCAATGACTGGTACGAACTACAAAAATCCCTGAAGCTGGAGACTCATATCTCCCTCACTAGCTTTAAGCACCAGCTGTCAGAGCAGCTTACAGATCACTGCACCTGTACATAGCCAATCCAACTACCTCATCCCCATATTGTTATTTATTTTTTGCTCTTTTGCACCCTAGTATCTCTACTTGCACATTCATCTTCTGCACATCTACCATTCCATTGTTTAATTGCTAAATTGTAATTACTTCGCCACTACGGCCTATTTATTGCCATACCTCCCTAATTTTACCTAATTTGCACACACTGTATATAGACTTCTCTATTGTGTTATTGACTGTACGTTTGTTTATCCCATGTGTAACTCTGTTGTTTGTGTCGCACTGCTTTGCTTTATCTTGGACAGGTCACAGTTGTAAATGAGAACTTGTTCTCAACTGGCCTACCTAGTTAAATAAAGGTGAAATAAAAACTAAAATATGCCTTTCAAGTGACTTTTTTTCAAATCATAGTCGCATTATGCAGCATTACAATGTATTAAAAGATCTAAACATATAGCCCAACGTTTGTAGAACAACTAAAGTAATTAATGTAACTCTAAATTAAGCATATAGGAATAGGTATTTCTTTGTTAACCGCTCAACACAGAATAGCCACATGTGCGCCCTCCATCAAATCGTTTGGAGAAAATATAATTTATATTTTAAATCAGCTTTGTTCAATTGTATTCTTCATATTATAAAATAATGCCACGGAATTCTAAGCAAATCTTGTCTGCTAAATGAACTAGTGTAGCCCACAGCCATTTGGCATAGCCACATCAGGCCAACTCAGAGTATGCAAATTCTGTTCTGAAATAAGACCACATTTTCTTCAAATCATGCTTCTTTAGACCTGTCTAAAATAAATTTAATTTATTGTGAAGGTGTAGGCTATATTACATGGCTTTAGACTTTAAAAAAAAAGGTAGATGTTTCAAAGGTTTGCATCAGTGGCTTGTAGGCTGTGCGTGGAAGCCAGAAGATGCAGAAGATGCTAAATGTGTTTGTTAATTAAACGGTAAATTACCGTGAGACTGACAGTTATTTGCTTGACAATCACCAGCTGACAAAATTTCGTGACCGCCACAGCCCTAGGTGTGAATACTTTCTGAAGGCACTGAAAGTGACCAATGAGTGTCTCTCCCACTGGATTGTGGAGGCCATCTCCCTGAAATATTGCAGCAAGGATTACCTAGCGGTGTACGTGCCCACTCCACCAGGGTTCTGGCGTTGTTTAAAGAGTTGACTGTAGGAAATATTTGTGCTGCGGCGAGTCGGGCATCATCACATACTTTTGTGAGGCTTTATCAATTGAAGGAATGAATACGAGCCTCACGCTTATCAACTGTGGAATGAGGGGGTTCCAGCAAGGCGCAAATTTCATTGGCCTTGTCAGATTTTAGATACTTCGGCCGATGTTACGAGAGTGCGACTCCCCCATTGTACGTCGTTTCCCTCCTTCAGGGAACAGTAGTTATCGTCATAACATTACATTCTGTTGGAGGAACTCAAAGAGAAACACTAATACATTCGGAGGGTATTCAGACCCCTTCCCCTTTTCCACGTTGTTACATTAGTTTTATTTAAAAACTGATAAAAATATATACATATATCCTCAGAAAACTACACACAATAACCCATAATGACAAATCGAAAACCGTTGTAATTTTAAAAAATGTATTCAAAATAAAAAAACAGAAATACCTTATTTACATACAGTTGAAGTCGGAAGTTTGCATACAGCTTAGCCAAATACATTTAAACAATTTTTTTTCATAATTCCTGACATTTAATCCTAGTAAAAACTCCCTGTCTTAGGTCAGTTAGGATCACCACTTTATTTTAAGAATGTGAAATGTCAGAATAATAGTAGAGAGAATGATTTATTTCAGCTTTTATTTCTTTCATCACATTTCCAGTGGGTCAGAAGTTTACATACACTCAATTAGTATTTGGTAGCATTGCCTTTCAATTGTTTAACTTGGGCCAAATGTTTTGGGTAGCCTTCCACAAGCTTCCCAAAATAAGTTGGGGGAATTTTGGCCCATTCCTCCTGACAGAGCTGGTGTAACTGAGTCAGGTTTGTAGGCATCTTTGCTCGCACCCGCTTTTTCAGTTCTGCCCACACATTTTCTATAGAATTGATGTCAGGACTTTGTGATGGCCACACCAATACCTTGACTTTGTTGTCCTTAAGCCATTTTGCCACAACTTTGGAAGTATGCTTGGGATCATTGTCCATTTGGAAGACCCATTTGCAACCAAGCTTTAACTTCCTGACTGATGTCTTGAGATGTTGCTTCAATATATCCACAATTTTTTGCCTCATGATGCCATCTATTTTGTGAAGTGCACCAGTCCCTCCTCCAGCTAAGCACCCCAACAACATGATGCTGCCATCACCGTGCTTCACGTTTGGGATGGTGTTCTTCAGCTTGCAAGCTTCCCCCTTTTCCCACCAAACATAACGATGGTCATTACGACCAAACAGTTCTATTTTTGTTTCATCAGACCAAAGGACATTTCCCCAAAAAGTACGATCTTTGACCCCAACCGTAGTTTGGCTTTTTTTTGGCGGTTATGGCGGTTTTGGAGCAGTGGCTTCTTCCTTGCTGAGCGGCCTTTCAGGTTATGTCAATATAGGACCCGTTTTATTGTGGATATAGATACTTTTGTACCTGTTTACTCCAGCATCTTCACAAGGTCCTTTGCTGTTGTTCTGGGATTGATTTGCACTTTTCACTCCTTCCTGAGCGGTATGACGGCTGCGTGGTCCCAGGCTGTTTATACTTGTGCACTATTGTTTGTACAGATGAACGTGGTACGTTCAGGCGTTTGGAAATTGCTTCCAAGGGTGAACCAGACTTGTGGAGGTCTACAATTTTTTTTCTGAGGTCTTGATTGATTTCTTTTGATTTTCCCATGATGTCAAGCAAAGAGGTACTGAGATTGAAGGTAGGCCTTGAAATACATCCACAGGTACACCTCCAATTGACTCAAATTATGTGAATTAGCCTATCAGAAGCTTCTAAAGCCATGACATCATTTTCTGGAATTTCCCAAGCTGTTTAAAGGCAGTCAACTTAGTGTATGTAAACTTCTGACCCACTGGAATGGTGATACAGTGAATTATAAGTGAAATAATCTGTCTGTAAACAATTGTTGGAAAAATTACTTGTGTCATGCACAAAGTAGATGTCCTAACCAACTTGCCAAAACTATAGTTTGCTAACAAGAAATTTGTGGAGTGGTTGAAAAACTAGTTTTAATGACTCCAACCTAAGTGTATGTACACTTCCGACTTCAACTAAGTATTCAGACCCTTTGCTATGAGACTCGAAACTGAGCTCAGGTGCATCCTGTTTCCATTGATCATCCTTGAGATGTTTCTACAATTTGGAGTCCACCTGTGGTAAATTCAATTGATTGGACATGATTTGGAAAGAAATACATGTCTATATAAAAGGTCCCACAGTTGACAGTGCATGTCAGAGCAAAAACCAAGCCATGAGGTCGAAGGAATTGTCCGTAGAGCTCCGAGACAGGATTGTGTCGAGGCACATATCTGGGGGAAGGGCACCAAAAAAATGTCTGCAGCATTGAAGGTCCCCAAGAACACATTGGCCTCCATCATTCTTAAATGGAAGACGTTTGGAATCACCAAGACACTTCCTAGAGCTGGCCGCCCAGCCAAACTGAGCAATCGGGGGAAAAGGACCCTGGTCAGGGAGGTGACCAAGGTCCTGATGGTCACTGACAGAGCTCCAGAGTTCTTCTGTGGAGATGGGAGAACCTTCCAGAAGGACAACCATCTTTGCAGCACTCCACCAATCAGGCCTTTATAGTAGAGTGGCCAGACAGAAGCCACTCCTTAGTAAAAGGCACATGACAGCCCGCTTGGAGTTTGCCAAAAGGCACCTCGGGACTCTCAGACCATGAGAAACAAGTTTCTCTTGTCTGATGAAACCAAAATTGAACTCTTTGGTCTGAATGCCAAGCGTCACGTCTGGAGGAAACCTGGCACAATCCCTACAGTGAAGTATGGTGGTGGCAGCATCATGCTGTGGAGATGACTTTCAGTGTCAAGGAATGGGAGACTAGACAGGATCAAGGGAAAGATGAACAGAGCAAAGTTCAGAGCGATTATCAATGAAAACCTGCTCCAGAGCACTCATGACCTCAGACTGGGGAGAAGGTTCACCTTTCAACAGGACAACGACCCTAAGTACACAGCCAAGACAACGCAGGAGTGACTTCGGGACAAGTCTCTGAATATCCTTGAGTGGCCCAGCCAGAGCCCGGACTTAAACCCGATCGAACATCTCTGGATAGACCTGAAAATAGCTGTGCAGCGACGCTCCCCAGCCTGACAGAGCTTGAGAGGATCTGCAGAGAAGAATGAGAGAAACTCCCCAAAGACAGGTGTGCCAAGGTTGCAGCGTCATACCCAAGAAGAGCTAAGGCTGTAATCTCTGACTGAGTAAAGGGTCTGAATACTGTGATATTTCATTTTTAAAAACCTGTTTTGTCATTATGGGTATTATGTGTAGATTGATTTGACTTTTTTAATCCATTTTAGAATAAAGCTGTAACGTAACAAAATGTTAAGGGGTCTGAATACTTTCCGAATGCATTATGTATGATATCCGGTTTTACTGAGTGGGATCTGTACAGAGGTGGGCAGAAGAACTCACGTTGGGTGTGGCGTCACCACACTGTTGGCAGAGTGCACACTGCCTCTCATCTTTGGTCCGGTCGAGTTCCAGGGCACCGGTTACAGCACCATTTGTACCTAGACAAGATACACCAAACACATGAATTATTTAATTGACCATTCACATTGTTAGGATCAAGGGAAATGCGAAATCAGTCATTGCACTCAATTTCTTTACACACTACAAAGATCTTCTTGTGCTGGTGAATGGGGTTACATGTCTGCTTTAAGACTAGGACATAAGCTTTGTCCCAAATGGCACCCTATTCCTAACACAGCTCTGGAAAAAAATTAAGAGACCACTGCAAAATGATCAGTTTCTCTGGTTTTACTATTTATAGGTATGTGTTTGGTTAAAGTTAAAATGTTTGTTTTATTCTATAAACTATTGACATGTCTCCCTAATTCCAAATAAACATTTTTAGATAATTTAGAGCATTATTTCCAGAAAATAACAACTGGTCAAAACAACAAAAAGAAATGCACTGTTGTCAGGCTTCGAATAATGCAAAGAAAATGAGTTCCTATTAATTTTAAAACACAATAATGTGTCAACTTAGGAAATCAATATTTGGTGGAATAACACTGATTTTCAATCACAGCTTTCATGCGTCTTGGCATGCTCTCCACCAGTCTTTCACATTGATGTTGGGTCACTTTATGCCACTCCTGGCGCAAAAATCTAAGCAGCTCGGCTTTGTTTTATGGCTTGTGACCATCTATCTTCCTCTTGATCCCATTCCAGAGGTTTTCAATGGGGTTCAGGTCTGGAGATTGGGCTGGCCATGACAGGGTCTTGATCTGGTGGTCCTCCATCCACACCTTGACTGACCTGGCTGTGTGGCATGGAGCATTGGCCTGCTGGAAAAACCAATCCTCAGAGTTGGGGAACATTGTCAGAGTAGAAAGAAGCAAGTTTTCTTCCAGGACAACCTTGTACGTGACGTGGCTTGATTCATGTGTCCTTTACAAAGACAAATCTGCCCGATTCAAGCCTTGCTGAAGCACCCCCAGATCATCACCGATCCTCCACCAAATTTCAGTGGGTGCGAGACACTGTGGCTAGTAGGCATTTCCAGGTCTCGCACCCACTGTCCTGGAAGAAAACTTTTCTTTCTACTCTGACAATGTTCCCCAACTCCGAGGATTGGTTTTTCCAGCAGGACAATGCTCCATGCCAAGACGCATGAAAGCTGTGATTGAAAATCAGGGTTATTCTACCAAATTATGATTTCTGAACACTTCCTAAGTTAAAACACGAGTATTGTGTTGTTTAAACGAATATGAACTCATTTTCTTTGCATTATTCGAGGTCTGACAACACTATCTTTTTTGTTATTTATGACCAGTTGTCATTTTCTGCAAATAAATGCTCTAAATGACACTATTTCTATTTGGAATTTGGGAGAAATGTTGTCAGTAGTTTATAGAATAATTTTTTTAAATTAATTTTACCCAAACACATACCTATAAATAGTAAAACCAGAGAAACTGATCATTCTGCAGTGGTCTCTTAATTTACAGAGCTGTATAGTGCACTACAGTTGACCATAGCCCTATGCCTATGACCAGACTCTCTATTTGGGAAACAGCCATAGACTACATACCTTGGGATTTGAGTGGGACGCCCTCCAGCGCCCAGGGCTGATGGGTGGTGACTGAGGATGGGGGAGGGATGCTGTTCCCTTGCAGGAGAAACCCTGAACCCCTGGTAACTTGGTACGTCCTCTCCAGCCACTGTGCATAGCTGTGCTCCATAGATGGAGGAAGAACTGCCTCGGGGAGCATACCACTGAGACAGAAGAGGGGGCAGACTTGCTCAGCAACAGAGAATTTTTAACCCATAAGAGTCTAAATCCTGTCTAAGTCAGGGGAAGGAGGCGTGCTGCAAGCTATATGAAATTGTTTTAAGGTCATACCAAGGATGATTTAGCTATTTGATTTGGGAATTGTACGACCCATTTAAGTAGCAAACATATAAGAAAAATTGTATTTTGCCTTACTGCTATTAGCACATACAAACACAACGAATAAGATTCAATACAGATAATCTATTCACCCCACACACACAAAAAAAAATATTCTAAAAGGAAGTTTGTTTGGAAGTCTCTGTGCTATATCTAAGGCACTGAGTCTCAGTGCTAGAGGCGTCACTACAGACACCCTAGTTCGAATCCAGGCTGTATCACAACCGGCCGTGATTGGGAGTCCCATAGGGTGGCTCAATTTCCCAGCGTCGTTCGGGTTTGGCCGGTGTAGGCCGACATTGTAAATAAGAATTTGTTCTTAACTGACCTGCCTAGTTAAATAAAAGGTTAAATAATTTAAAATATAAATTTAAAAAATTCGATTTAAGAAAGATCAGGAAATATTTGTGTTTAACCCCTTATTTTTGGCACTAAACAGTCTAAGCCTGAAGAGTGAGGGGGGGTTCCTACTAAGCTACACTACATGACCAAAAATATGTGGACACCTGCTCATCACACATTTCATTCCAAAATCATGAGCATTAATATGAAGTTGGTCCCCCTTGCTGCTATAACAGCCTCCACTCTTATGGGAAGGCTTTCCACTAGATGTTGGGAACATTGCCGCGGAGACTTGATTCCATTCAGCCACAAGAGCATTAGTGAGGTCGGGCACAGATGTTGGGCAATTAGCCCTGCCTCGCAGTCGGCGTTCCAATTCATCCCAAAGGTGTTCAATGGGGGTTGAGGTCAGGGATCTGTGCAGGCCTTTGAAGTTCTTCCACACAGATCTTTTCCACACAGATCATTTCTGTAAGGACCGCACTTTGTGCACGAGGTCATTGTCATGCTGAAACAAGAAATGGCCTTCACAAAACTGTTCCCACAAAGTTGGAAGCACAGAATCATTTAGAATTTCATTGTATGCTGTAGCGTTATGATTACACTTCCCTGGAACTAAGGGGCCTAGCCCCAACCATGAAAAACAGCCCCAGACCATTATTCCGCCTCCACCAAACTTTACAGTTGGCACCATGTATTGGGGCAGGTAGCATTCTCTGAAATTATTTGTTGGCAAGGTGGCATCCTATGATGGTGCCACATTGAATGTTTGTCTATGGCAATTGCATGTCTGTAACAGGTGTGGCTGAAATAGACAAATCCATTCATTTGGTGTCTACATACTTTGTATCTGGAATTGTTTTAATTAGGTCATACCTAGGATCATTTTGCTATTTGATTTAGAATTTTAAGACCCTTTGAAGTATCAAAGAAATATATAAAACAATTATTGAATTATTTGGCCTTAATGATATTAGCCTATACAAGCACATTGAATAACTTTGATTCACTACATGGAACAACAAATAGTCCCCCTCAAAAAAATCTAAAGGAAGTTTGTTCTGAAGTGTCTGTTATACAGTGCATATTCAGAAAGTATTCAGACCCATTCACTGTTCACACATTGTGTTACGATACAGCCTTAACCTAAAATTGATATTTTTTTTTTTTATAAAAAAGAAATATACACAATATACACAACAATACAGCATAATGACAAAGCAAAAACAGGTTTTAAAAAATTAGAAGTTAATGTCACATTTGCATAACTATTTAGAGCCTTTACTCAGTACTTTGTTTTAGCACTTTTGGCAGCGATTACAGCCTTGAGGCTTCTTGGGTATAAAGCTACAAGCTTGGCACACCTGTATTTGGGAAGTTTCTTCCATTCTTCTCTGCAGATCCTCTCAAGCGCTGTCAGGTTGGATGGGAAGCATTGCTGCACAGCTATTTTCAGGTCTCTCCAGAGATGTTTGATCGGATTCAAGTCCAGGCTCTGGCTGGGCAACTCAAGGACACTTAGAGACTTCAGAGTCCCAAAGCCACTCCTGCGTTGTCTTGGCTGTGAGCTTAGGGACGTTGTCCTGTTGGAAGGTGAAACTTCACCCCAGTCTGAGGTACTGAGCGCTCTGGAGCAGGTTTTCATCAAGGATCTCTGTCCTTTGCTCAGTTCATCTTTCCCTCGATCCTGACTAGTCTCCCAGTCCTTGCTACTAAAAAACATCCCCACAGCATGATGCTGCCGCCACCACCATGCTTCACAGTAGGGATGGTGCCAGGTTTGCCTGGTTTCACCCAGACATGACCCTTGGCATTCAGGCCAAAGAGTTCAATCTTATTTACACCAGACCAGAGAATCTTAGAGTCCTTTAGGTGCCTTTTGGCAAACTTCAAGCGGTCGGTCATGCGCCTTTAATTGAGTGGCGGCTTCCGTCTGGCCACTCTACCATAAAGGCCTGACTGGTGGAGTGTTGCAGAGATGGGAGCACCTTCCAGAAGCACAACCATCTCCACAGAGGAACTCCGGAGCCATGTCAGAGTGACCATCAGGTTCTTGGTAACCTTCATGACCAACGCCCTTCTCCACCGATTGCTCAGTTTGGGACTGCAGCCAGCTCTAGGAAGAGTTGTGGTGGATCCAAACTTCTTCCATTTAAGAATGATGGAGGCCACTGTGTTCTTGGGGACCTTCAATGCTGCAGAAATGTTTTGTTACCCTTCCCCAGTTCTGTGCCTCGACACAATCCTGTCTCGGAGCTCTACGGACAATTCCTTCGACCTCATGGCTTGGTTTTTGCTCTGAAATGCACCGTCAACTGTGGGACCTTATATAGACAAATGTGTGCCTTTCTAAATCATGTCCAATCAATTTGTTTCGAGGTCGACTACAAGTTGAAGAAACATCAAGGATGCTCAATGTTAACAGGATGCACCTGAGCTCAATTTTGAGTCTCAATATTTTTTATATATATTCTCAAACAAATTGCTTTGTCATTATGTGGTATTGTGTTTAGATTGATGAGGAAAAAATACAATTGAATCCATTTTAGAATAAGGTTGCAACATAACAAAATGTGGAAAAAGTGAAGAGGTCTGAAAACTTTCCGAATACACTGTATATCTGAGTGATACAGTATAAGAAAGATCAGGAAACAATCATTTATTTTTTATTACATGTACTTAACCCCTTATTTTTGGCACTAAACAGTGTTACACACACATACATATATATATATATACCGTTGAAAACGGAAGTTTACATACACCTCGGCCAAATACATTTAAACTCAGTTTTCACAATTCCTGATATTTAATCCTAGTAAAATTCCCTGTCTTAGGTCAGTTAGGATCACCACTTTATTTTAAGAATGTGAAATGTCAGAATAATAGTAGCGAGAAAGATTTCAGCTTTTATTTCTTTCATCACATTCCCAGTGGGTCAAAGGTTTACATACACTCAATTAGAATTTGGTAGCATTGCCTTTAAATTGTTTAACTTGGGTCAAACGTTTCAGGTAGCCTTCTACAACCTTCCCACAATAAGGGGTGAATTTTGACCCATTCCTCCGTGACAGAGCAAGTGTAACTGAGTCAGGTTTGTAGGCATCTTTGCTCGCATCCGCCTTTTCAGTTCCGGCCACACATTTTCTATAGAATTGATGTCAGGGCTTTGTGATGGCCACTCCAATACCTTGACTTTGTTGTCCTTAAGCCATTTTGCCACAACTTTGGAAGTATGCTTGGGATCATTGTCCATTTGGAAGACCCATTTGCGACCAAGCTTTAACTTCCTGACTGATGTCTTGAGATGTTGCTTCAATATATCCACATAATTTTCCTGCCTCATGATGCTATCTATTTTGTGACGTGCACCAGTCCCTCCTGCAGCAAAACACTCCCACAACATGATGCTGCCACCACCATGCTTCACGTTTGGGATGGTGTTCTTCGGCTTGCAAGCCTCCCCCTTTTCCCTCCAAACATAACAATGGTCATTATGACCAAACAGTTCTATTTGTGTTTCATCAGACCAAATATCTCCAAAAAGTACGATCTTTGTCCCCATGTGCAGTTGCAAACTGTAGTCTGGCTTTTTTATGGCGGTTTTGGAGCAGTGGCTTCTTCCTTGCTGAGCGGCTTTTCAGGTTATGTCGATATAGGACTCGTTTTATTGTGGATATAGATACTTTTGTACCGGGTTTCCTCCAGCATCTTCACAAGGTCCTTTGCTGTTGTTCTGGGATTGATTTGCACTTTTCGCACCAAAGTACGTTCATCTCTAGGAGACAGAACATGTCACCTTCCTGAGCGGTATGCCGGCTGCGTGGTCCCATCATGTTTATAATTTCATACTATTGTTTGTACAGATGAATGTGGTACCTTCAGGCTTTTGGAATTTGCTCCCAAGGATGAACCAGACTTGTGGAGGTCCCCAATAGTTTTTCCTGAGGTCTTGGCTGATTTCTTTTGATTTTCCCATGATGTCAAGCAAAGAGGCACTGAGTTTGAAGGTAGGCCTTGAAATACATCCACAGGTACACCTCCAATTGACTCAAATTATGTCAATTAGCCTATCAGAAGCTTCTAAAGCCATGACATCCTTTTCTGGAATTTTGCAAGCTGTTTAACTTCTGACCCACAGGAATTATGATACAGTGAGTTATAAGTGAAATAAACTGTCTGTAAACAATTGTTGGAAAAATTACTTGTGTCATGCACAAAGTAGATATCCTAACCGACTTGCCAAAACTATAGTTTGTTAACAAGAAATTTGTGGAGTTGTTGAAAAACGAGTTTTAATGACTGTATGTAAACTTGAAGTGTATGTAAACTTCCGACTACAACTGTATATATACATATATATAAATAAATACAATTTCAACTGGTACGGGGGAGCTTCAGATGAGTCTTGTGAGGCCTGTGGGCGTCCTAGAGCAACAGAACATGTATGTGTTCTTGAGAGTCTCACCTTTCCACAAAGGGGTCATATTAGTGTGTAGCCCGAACTGTTCGTACGCTACAGACAGAAGTTTTCAGATTGGCTGTCTGGGCGTCATGTTCTTATAGGCACTATAGTATTGCCAGCCTAATCTTGGGAGTTGATAGGCTTGAAGTCATGAACAGCACTGTGCTTCAAGCATTGCGAAGAGCTGCTGGCAAACACAGGAAAGTGCTGTTTGAATGAATGCTTACGAGCGTGCTGCTGCCTACCACCGCTCAGTCAGACTGCTCTATCAAATATCAATTCATAGACTTAATTATAATATAATAAACACACAGAAATACGAGCCTTAGGTCATTAATACGGTCAAATACGGAAACGATCATTTCGAAAACAAAGCGTTTATTCTTTCAGTGAAATACAGAACCGTTCTGTATTTTATCTAACGGGTGGCAACCCTAAGTCAAAATATTGCTGTTACATTGCACAACCTTTAATGTTGTGTCATAATTATGTAAAATTCTGGAAAATTAATTACGGTCTTTGTTAGGAAGAAATTATCTTCACACAGTTCGCAACGAGCCAGGCGGCCCAAACTGCTGCATATACCCTGACTCTGCTTGCACTGAACGCAAGAGAAGTGACAATTTCCCGAGTTAATATTGCCTGCTAACATGAATTTCTTTTGACTAAATATGCAGGTTTAAAAATATATACTTCTGATTTTAAGAAAGGCATTGATGTTTATGGTTAGGTACATTGGTGCAACGACAGTGCTTTTTTCACGAATGCGCTTTTGTTAAATTATCACCCGTTTTGCGAAGTAAGCTGTGATTTGATGATAAATTAACAGGCACCGCATTGATTATATGCAACGCAGGACAAGCTAGTTAAACTAGTAATATCATCAATCATGTGTAGTTAACCTGATGAGGACAGAGGGCGCTGTTTTCACTTTGGGGGAAATTCGTGCCCAATTTAAACGGCCTCGTACTCAATTCTTGCTCGTACAATATGCATATTATTATTACTATTGGATAGAAAACACTCTCTAGTTTCTAAAACTGTTTGAATTTTGTCTGTGAGTAAAACTCAGAACTCATTTGGCAGCACACTTTCTGACCAGGAAGTGGAAAGTCTGAAAATGATGCTCTGTTCAAGGGCCTGCCTATAAATGGGCATGATACGTATGAGTATACATGCACGTCATACACCTTCCCCTAGATGTCAAGAGGAAGTGAGAGAAGAAATGAAGTGATTATCTTGGTCTGAGGTGGAATAAATCCTCTTGGAATGACGTGTCCGCCATTTCCTGTTTTCTGGAAAGCGCGAAGATGAACCTGGAATTGCCTTCTGGAAAGCTGTCGTTATAGGCGAATACTATCTCCGGCTTTGATTTTATTTGATACATGTCACAATATCATCGTAAAGTATGTTTTTTCAATATAGTTTTATTAGATTATTGAAATTTTTTCGGGACGTTAGGCGTGTTGTGTTTGTTGACGATGGAGAGCTTCGCGCGACTTGGCCAGTGTGCTTGCTAATTCAAGAGGGAAAAACTATGTTCTAAATCCAAACAACGACTGTTCTGGACAAAGGACCCCTTGTACAACATTCTGATGGAAGATCACCAAAAGTAGGACCCATTTTGTGATGCTATTTCATATATCTGTCGAACTGTGTACTAGTAGTTTTGCGCCCAGGTTTTGGCCACTCTCTCGCTATAACATAAGCCTTATGTCGTACTGAAGATATTTTTTGAATTCTAACACTGCGA
The DNA here is from genome assembly GCF_045679555.1 of Salvelinus alpinus. Taxonomy (NCBI): domain Eukaryota; kingdom Metazoa; phylum Chordata; class Actinopteri; order Salmoniformes; family Salmonidae; genus Salvelinus; species Salvelinus alpinus. The sequence goes on from NC_092111.1 coordinate 5,536,602, forward strand.
TTGCATTAAGAACTAGTGTATCTATCATTTCCTATACAACATGTATTTTTTTGTAATGTTTATGAATAGCTATTTGGTCAGAATAGGTGAGAGTCTAATAGAAATATCCGCACATTCTGGGAAAAAGATGCTACGTTAGCATAATGGATAACCACTGATTTCAGCTCTAAATATGCACATTTTCGAGCAAAACATAAGTGTATGTATAACCTGATGTTATAGGACTGTCATCTGAGGAAGGTTTATGAAGGTTAGTGAAAATTAATATCTTTTGCTGGTTTATTCGCTAACGCTAACGTGCCTTGATGAATGAATGCGGTTGTGTGGTAGGCTATTGTAGTAAGCTAATATAATGCTATATTGTGTTTTCGCTGTAAAACACTTAAAAAATCGGAAATATTGGCTGGATTCACAAGATGTTTGTCTTTAATTTGCTGTACACCATGTATTTTTCAGAAATGTTTTATGATGAGTATTTGGGTATTTCACGTTGGTCTCTATAATTACTCTGGCTGCTTCGGTGCTATTTCTGACGGTAGCTGTGATGGTAGCAGCAATGTAAAACTGATTTATACCTCAAATATGCAAATTTTTCGAACAAAACATAGATTTATTGTGTAACATGTTATAGGACTGTCATCTGATGAAGTTGTTTCTTGGTTAGTTTGGTTGGTTCTTGGTTAGTTTGGTTGGTTTCGTGCATGCTACCTGTGCTGTGAAAAATGTCTGTCCTTTTTTGTATTTGGTGGTGAGCTAACATAAATATATGTGGTGTTTTCGCTGTAAAACATTTTAAAAATTCGACATGTTGACTGGATTCACAAGATGTGTATCTTTCATTTGCTGTATTGGACTTGTTAATGTGTGAAAGTTAAATATTTATAAAAAAAAAAAATTGAATTTCGCGCTCTGCCTTTTCAGTGGAATGTGGGAGGAGTTCCGCTAGCGGAACGCCGGGGCTAGAAAGGTCAACTAGTGATTATGTTAAGATTGATTGTTTTTTATAAGATAAGTTTAATGCTAGCTAGTAACTTACCTTAGCTCCTTGCTGCACTCGCATAACAGGTGGTTAAGCCTGCCACGCAGTCTCCTCGTGGATTGCAATGTAATCGGCCATAATTGGCATCCAAAAATGACGATTACCGATTGCTATGAAAACTTGAAATCAGCCCAAATTAATTTAGCTAATAAGACTCCCATGGGGGTGCGGAGATCGACTCTAGGGGGTTAAAGTAGTATTCTTTGATAGCTTTTTAAAAACAAGTATTCTATGCTTGCTTTATCTTTAGGCAAAACTATTTCTTGTCATAGTTGATTTGTTCAGGGAGATTCTTTCTCTTATCTTCTTGGCGGAAATGTGAGAGTCGGTCAAAATGTATAACATACACAGTCATATCACATAGCGTATCCATTTACCTTGGGAAATCTTTGGAGAGTGGGTCCCACATTTTCTGATCTTGGCTATGAAACCAACTGAAAGTCTCCTCCAGCAACTGAAAGGACAGATATACTCAGTGAGTGATCTTTGTACATCATTAAGGGGAGTCAATACGCAAAAGAAAATTAATCAAATAGCTCAGAAAATCTATTTTGTGAATGCGGACACTACTAATCTGAGTAAATAGGCAAACAAACAATAATGATTTGGCCAAGTATGGCCCATAACAATGTCTATAGCATTAATGGAGGAAAGGTCTTTCTACTAACCTTCAGGTAGTGAGACCTGGCCAAACAGGTGGGACTCAGGCCCTCAGGGAGAGACTCCTCCTCCTTCAACCACTTCCTCATCACCATGACAACATCCTCATGGAACGATTTCTGATTGTTTGACAAAAGCAGATTTTTTTTTACATTTCACCTTTATTTAACCAGTTGAGAACAAGTTCTCATTTACAACTGCGACCTGGCCAAAATAAAGCAAAGCAGTGCGACACAAACAACAGAGTTACACAAACAAACGTACAGTCAATAATACAATATAAAAAGTATATGTACAGTGTGTGCAAATGTAGTAAGATTAGGGAGGTAAGGCAATAAATAGGCCATAGAGGCGAAATAATTACAATTTAGCATTAACTCTGGAGTGATAGATGTGCAGATGATGATGTGCAAAAGAAAAGGAAGAACATTGTCAAGTTTTGGAGACGGATGCAGTGGTGTGTATTAATGGATGCCATGGTAAGCCAGGCTTCCCCCCTCCAAAAATATATATTTAGTCTCTGCGCTTCATAATGTTTCTTAAATTCGCAAGAAGCTGAATGCATTTCACAGGAAAAAGCATCAGAGCGAGCGAAACAGCGCCCCTCTGTCGCTCTACGTGTAGGCAAACTTTCTGATGCTGTCTGGTCCAAACGAGTATGACATTGTTGCCGCCCGTAGCATTCAAGGCAAGGGAAGCCAGCGAGCATCTGACCTCCCTTGACAAAAAAAATAACAAAAAAAATTGCCAATCAGCATTCAGCTAAACTGAGCAAGCGGAACTGTGAATGGTCCTGGCGCACCAACAAAAATAAGTGTCAAGGGAAGCCAGCTTGGATTTGGCATCCTATCAAATCCCATTGAGAGCATACGTCACCTAGCTAAAAATGTGCCCTTTCCTAAATTAGCCATGGATGGAAACAGGGATTTGGATGTGTGGTTTTACTTAATTCTCCGTACTAGCCAATGACTATAACATCAATTCTGATCCAACCATTAACTAATTTATTGTTGTGCCCCTGGCCCGAGAGGCTGGAAGTTCAATATGTAGCTAGATGTAGAAGGGTAATGTTAACTAGCTAACGTTGCCCATGAATTGAAGTTAGGGTAGCGAGCAAGCATTTTAGCCAGATAGCCTAGGACAACAAAAAATAAAGTGTGTACTGTTTGACAGAGTTAGACCGTTTCTTCAACATGAAAGAGGATGGCATTGGCATTTCTCTACAAGTAGAGCGAGTCATGTTTTTTCTACTTGCACGAACATGCACACATAAAAATCAGAACAATCGACAGCCACAGCTTACGTTGATTAGACTAAATTTGTTTTTGGTATCTTTTATTTGTCACTGTGTTAGACTAAGCGGAGGTGATTTGATGATGTGGAAGTTTAAATAAATGGTGCTGGAATAGTGTAAGCACCTCCTGTTTTCTTTGTGACTTGTGGTAACTCTGTGTTCTAAATCAATAGTTGTTTAGCGGTCAGAACATGTAGGAAGCATTAACCTGCTGTAGGTCATGTACTGTCTGTTACTGTACATGCAATATGCTTTGTGGACTTCACTGGACAGAGGTTGCTATACGGTTTTGAGATAAAACAAAAAAGGTGTGATTCTGCCACTGTCTTCTTATTGTCTCGGCCTTTAGGCCTATATATCACAGTCGCAAGGCATATGAATTAACAGGTTATAGAGCAAACAACGCAATTATCACAACACATAGGATTAAATTTACTGTAATATTAGAGTGTCTATATGAGCTATAAAAGCATCTGCTAAATGACCAAAATGTAGACAGTGCCTTCAGACTATAACAACAATGTGACTTATTCCACATCGTTGCTTAGTCTGAATGCAAAATGGCTTAAATATATAATTATTTTCACCCACAATACCAAGTAAAAACGTTTTTATAAATGTTAGCAAATTCATTGAAAAGGAAATTCAGAAATATCAAATTTACATAAGTATACACACCCCCCAGTCAATACTTTGTAGTAGCACCTTTGGCGGAAATTACAGCGATGTCTTTTTGGTTAAGTCTCTAAGAGCTTTGCACACCTGGATTATACCATACTTGCCCATTATTATTTTAAAAAGTTGATTGCTGATCACTGCTAGACAACCATTTTCAAGTCTTGCCACACTGGTTGTATTCGGGGCATGTGACAAATCTACCAATCGGTGTTCTATTTTGCGAGGTATTGAAAAAAACGACTGACGTGTTCTGACTCCTAAACTTGAAATATTGTTTATCATCAGGTATCCTATGGAAATGAAGAGTGCCATAGTGTGGTTTCTACACCAGAAGTTAATGGTTATCTGTAGGAGGAATGTATATGGTGGAGGCAATTAAGCTTGGAATGTACTGAAAAAAGTAAAGGTAATCACATGGTTTCAGTCAGTCACTGATAAGGATGGAGAGATATGGATTGGTGAGGAATCAGGTTAGGTTAAGGGAGAAGGAACAGTTTACTGCCCGCATCACTTAACTTCCTGCCTAGCAACAAAGATGTAATGTTTATAGGGGAGGAGGAGACTCCACCTAAAGGGGGGTGTATATACTTGTGCTGGTGGAAACATGTCTTTGTCTGATCAGCTGTCTGACCCTTTGGGGGAATAAACTTGGTTTGAGCTTTAACAATCGTCCGTGAGTTTTTACTCGGTTAATTTAAAACCTAACACATCCCTGGTCTTTGTGGTTGAATCTGTGCTTTAAATGCACTACTCGATTGAGAGACCTTACAGATGTGTGTGGGGTAAAACCATGTTAACCACTATTATTGAACACGGAATGAGTCCATGCAACTTATGTGATTTGTTAAGCACATTTTTACTCCTGAACTTATTTAGGCGTGCAATAACAAAGTCAATACTTGACTCAAACCATTTCAGCTTTTAATTCTTTAATAATTTCTAGAGTTTTCTACAAACAAAATTCCACTTTGACATTATGTGGTATTGTGTGTAGATTAGTGACACAAAAGCTCTATTTAATACATTTTAAATTCAGGCTGTAACAACAAAATGTGGGAAAAGTCAAGGGGTGTGAATGCTTTCTGAAGGCAGTGACTGTAGAAAGTGACCAGAATGTGGTCTGAAAAGAGTAGAATATTGATGCCCTGAGAGCAAAATCGACAACCTCTAGGTCTAAATAGTTTTCATGTGGCATAATTCAAATGTTTAAAAAGGACTGAGGTATCTCACCAGTGAAGTGTACTGTCGCCCTTCAAATTTTTGACCCACGGCATGTAGGTCGCAGATGGGCTGGTGTTTGTCCCTGAAAGCATCTGGTTCGGTGGATTCCTCACACTACAGGGGAAATAACAGCATAGTACATGGAGACTGCTGTCAGAGGGTCAGCGTTGAGGGATATACAATAGATAAGACAGTCTAAACATTTTAGTTGTTTTTGGATACAGAGCGAAAGTATGTCTGACTCGTGACTACTTGATGACTCTACTGTGATGGAGGCAGTCCGTACCTCCCTGCAGGTGATCAGGTGCTGGGCAGAGGAGTCAGAAAGGAGGTTGGCCAGCACCTTCTCTAGCCCCGCCCTCAGCCTGTCCTTCAGCTCATCCTTCCAGGAGCCGGGCTGTGATTGGCTGCAAGGTGTACAGGAGTACACTACGCTCTCTGGCAGGCTGGACATGATCTCATACAGGTCATCTGACAGACAGAAGAGAGGAAGAATTTCAATGTCATGGAGTGGATTTATAGTGAGAGTTGTTCTGATCCCTCAAATTAGGGCCTATATTTTGATTGAGGTGGCATCTTCCCCTACATACTGTTCACAGCGGTGGTCACCCATTTGCCTGGAGAGCTACCCTCTTGCAGGATTTTGTTCCAGCCCTCATCTCTAACACACCTGATTCTGGACGTGTGTGTGGTAGCTGGATTAGTTGTAGGGCTGAAGCAAAAGCCTGCATACCAACCAGAAACCCTCTGTGATGAGTGTTGGCCACCCCTGCTGTACATCCCCTTGATGAAGACAGTTTTAAAGCTGAAATATTAGTCCCACTCACCAGAGAGCCCTTCACATTTAGAATGTACCCAGTGGCTACACCTGGAGCACTCCATCATCTGGCTGTTGTGGTCCTTCTCCTCGTAACACTTGGAGCAGATGGTGCAGAAGTTCCCTTGTAAAACAAATCAGATGTACTACAGTAATCAAATGGGGAAATTAAACAAATACATTAACATGACAAGAAGGTCCTGACAAAGTATCAGCTATACAACTGCTCTCATCCCTCTCTTCTTGGACTGTTCCTGGAGTTTTGTCTATACCTTCTGGTCATGAAATCAACACCCACCACCTGCGGGTCAATTTAGTCATTGGCGGGTAAGATGTCTAGATCACCAGCCATGTTGGCGGCTGGTCAGGGCTCGACAGCGCAAGCATTTCAGGACACATTTGTGAATATAAATAGTCCAGTATGATCACATTTATAGTCAAATAAATGCTGCTAGGTGATTATATATATCTTCCATAGCTGGTAAAATTATCGCACAAAGTCAAAGGACTACGAATCCTATATAGCCTATCCCACCTCGCACTGCAACCCCGCCTGGCTGGGGGCTGTGCGTACGTGAAGAGCTGAGTGAAAGATTCATTTTAAGAAACGCTGTGCACAGGCATAAACGTTGTTCTAATTTACTTGAAAGGAAAGTCTAATGAAGTGTTTCTTGGAAATGTACAATGTTTTGTTCACAAGCTAGGTTGTTTTTCAATGTTTGAGTTCCAACTGCTAGGGAAGAGAAGACAGCGCTTCTACTAGCCAGACTCAATCTCACAGGCAAGAACAAGTCACGTTACCGTGGTAACATCCTGCCCTTAAAGGACCAGGTGAACATTTGTGTCTCATCTGTAATATTCTGGTTAATACCACATTACGTCTTTCTAGTAAATACACAGATTGTAATGTTTCGCTAAGGTCCTACCTTTGACGTGGAGCGTGCTGCAGTCGGGACAGAGGTCCTGCTCGTGGTTCCAGGCCATGTCCCAGGTCTTCCCTGGTGTCACTCCACAGCTCTTACACCGGATACACGTCATACACACCTGGGACACGGGGGCAGGTAGCCCAAAGGTTAGAGAGATGGACAAGTAACCGGAAGGTCGCTGGTTCAAGTCCAGGTTAGGGCGAAGAAAAATGGGAACTGAATTGGCTGAGAACTGAGGGTTGCTGTTTCAGATCATTACTAGCATATCCACCATTGTTGTGCCCTTGAGCAAGGTACTTCACCCCGAAAAACTGCTCCGCTGTGGCTTACCCTGTGTTGATTCGAGCGTCGGGTGTGTGTGTGTGTGTGTGTGTGTGTGTGTGTGTGTGTGTGTGTGTGTGTGGTGTCGGGGGGGGTATTCACCCACAGTGCAGTTAAAACATGGTGGTAAATCAGAATGGGGATCAGAGAGAAGAAAAAGTTACACAGAAACATAAATAATGCATTCCTGGTACTTACCCAGGGCATGTTACAGTTGATGGGCTTTGGGTAGGTGGGTCCCAAACAGGAGGGGTGGTAGCAGTTCTGACACCTCCTGCACTGCAACACAGGCTAAAGGAAGAAACAGTACATTTAAAAATTTGAAAGTTGGGGGTGAAAACACTACCAAATCTCAGTTCACTTTCGAGGATCCTGCTGCCATGCACACCTTGTTGTTCTTGTGCTTGCGGCCGCACACATGGCAGAACTTGCAGCGGCGGCAGCACCAGTTCTCCTTGTTCTCCTCCTGGGGTCGCTCTTCCGGCCAGAGGCAGAAGCTGTGGAAGGGCTCGCAGCACACCTGGCAGTAGATCATCTGAGGGGAGGTGGTAAGGCAGACGGCAGTCAAGCATCAGAAGAACACATATTGCACTAAACCTACTGTTTTCCCAGATAACCCAGGGTAGCTCTTCAGTAAGCCTACGCAGCCTCCTGTGTGCTTCCTAGTTTCCTTCAAAAGCAGTAAAACTTATCTACAATGAAATGTAATTATTCTAACACAGGCACAGCATATTCTGTAAATGCATTTCCATGGTTACCTCATGGTGTCCTTTGCTGGCACAGAGCAGGCAGACAGGATGAGGGGTGACGGGGACGGAGGTGAGGATACTCAGACCGCCCATCAACCACACGTTCTGGACGGCACAGTCCTCCTGGGAGAAAGAAGAGAGAACACAAAAATAGTGTGACTTAACGACTGTTTGTACGGGAGGGAGATATTTACAAGTGGTATTTCGAGCTAATAAAATAATCTGAAAGAGAGACCCTCACCTTAAAGTCTACGCGGATCCTGTGCGTCCCGGTCTTCAAGTGGCCCTTTTGGGGGAGTCCGTTGACTAGGGTGGCGAGGATGTTAGTTGGTGTGTGTTCTGCGGCATTCTGGGAACGAAGGACATAGTGGGGATCAATTCTGGGATTATGTTGCAGCACCGCCTCTTTAACAATAGTCTCCTCCTCCTCCTGTGAAGACTCCTCCTCTGGCTCCTCCTCCTCCTGCATGACCGACTGCACCACACATGGGGGCAACCGTTGCAGCTGCACCTGCAGCCGCCACTGTAACCGCAACGGTGGGATCCTGGGTGGGCAGGGCACGCTGGGGCTCCTTGTTATGTGGCTCTCTGTGACCAGCAGCCCTGGGTGGTGCTCCTCTGAGTTGCTCCCCTGTGCATGTGAAGGGGGGGAATGCTTAAGCCAAAGAGGGGGACCAGCGTTACAGCACGACCACGGTCACATGCTAGGTGGCGGGGTAAGCGGCACCAAGGTAGAGGAAAAGAGGCGAGCCACCAAAACCACCTTTGGCTTTGAGAGAAAAGTGTAGATAGGAGAAGTGAAGGAGAGGAGTTAAGCGAGGGTTAGATATGCTAATCATTGTTAAAGCATGCCTAGTCAAACCAGAAAGAAAGAGGACCCATTACCCACAGTAGTTAACTGTGAGTGAGAGCGAGCGAGATCATGCCTGTCAAAAGAAACACCGAGTCAAGGCGTCTTTGGATTCCGGAAAAAGTCATCAAGATTGCAGAGGATCCAGAGGATTTTTGAATGACGGTATAAATGCATGCGTCGGCGATTGATGTGAAAGGAAGGGCATAAGCTTTTCCCAACGTCAGACTTGTATTAGAACACTAAACATTACGTTTTATGCTTCAGCACCAAAAAGAAGGGGACAACACTAGAAAATAGACAGTGCACATTTGATTATGAATTCTGATGGGAGTGGTTATTGGAGCTGCTCACTCCTGCATACAGTGGAGGAGGTTAGAGTGTGAGAGACTGATCAGTTAATCTAATAGTAGTCGTTTTGATTTAACGTGGGCGAGTAATGTCAGGCAGAGACAGTTCTACGGGTAATTACCTTGTCGGCTCTGCGTCGGCCCAGCGGTCCTTTGGGCGGCCCAGGTCTGCGGTGCCTTACAACGTCACTGGGCACTGGGCCCTCCTCTGGAGCTAGGAGATCAGAGCGAGCAGCATCAGTCAGAGAGCAAGTGGGTTTTAACACACGAATAACAAACTCTCTACCTCAAACCAATACCCTGAAGCCACTCAATGGTATTTTGGCATTTCTGCCCTGCCCTTCTATCCTCAAACACTTGTCATCCTCAATCTCAAATCACTATGGTCTCTAACATCCAACCCTTTTCTTCTGATCTGCCTGGCTAATGGCTATAAATCCTTCAACTCCACCTGTCAAATCACTCCATTTCAAAGATGGAGTTCAATGGATCTTGTTGTGGTGCAACTCAAAAGGAGAGGCACGAATATGCATTGACCTATATTTTCATCATACACTAAGGCCCCTACCCCTGTGTACGGCATTACCTTGGTTGCTTGGGGCGACAGGATTCTTTACAGGACTCTTGACTGCTGCTTCTCCGCCCGTGTCTTCGTCCGAGTCCGACTTCAGCAGGCTGCTGTAGGAGCGAGGTGTCACGTTCCGCCTTGGCTGCTTTCTGGTGGACGGGCTCAGGCAGTCTCCAGGGGTTGCCGGGTCCAACCCTTCCTCTGCCTCTCCCTCCTCCCAGGACACCGACCCCTCGTCATCATTGGACTTAAAGACATTGGCTGATGACCTGCGCCGCCGCCTCGAAAGGACTGCACAACAAAATTGAAGCCCAATGGTAACACGGAAATGATTGTCTGAATATTTGGGCCATGAGGCAGACATTTACATTTACATTTAAGTCATTTAGCAGACGCTCTTATCCAGAGCGACTTACAAATTGGTGCATTCACCTTATGATATCCAGTGGAACAACCACTTTACAATAGTGCATCTAACTCTTTTAAGGGGGGGGGGGTTAGAAGGATTACTTTATCCTATCCTAGGTATTCCTTAGAGGTGGGGTTTCAGGTGTCTCCGGAAGGTGGTGATTGACTCCGCTGACCTGGCGTCGTGAGGGAGTTTGTTCCACCATTGGGGTGCCAGAGCAGCGAACAGTTTTGACTGGGCTGAGCGGGAACTGTACTTCCTCAGAGGTAGGGAGGCGAGCAGGCCAGAGGTGGATGAACGCAGTGCCCTTGTTTGGGTGTAGGGCCTGATCAGAGCCTGAAGGTACGGAGGTGCCGTTCCCCTCACAGCTCCGTAGGCAAGCACCATGGTCTTGTAGCGGATGCGAGCTTCAACTGGAAGCCAGTGGAGAGAGCGGAGGAGCGGGGTGACGTGAGAGAACTTGGGAAAGTTGAACACCAGACGGGCTGCGGCGTTCTGGATGAGTTGTAGGGGTTTAATGGCACAGGCAGGGAGCCCAGCCAACAGCGAGTTGCAGTAATCCAGACGGGAGATGACAGACCACCATGTTCGTGTGGTTTTCAGTTAACAGTGTCAATGTAATTGGTAGTAACAGCAAACACACACAAGTGGCTTGTAGTCATTAGTAATTGATCCACTGGCTTCCCAGTTGAAGCTCGCATCGTCTTCAAGACCCTGGTGCTTGCCAACGGAGCAACAAGGGGAACTGGCCCTCCTTACCTTCAGGCTACGCTCAAACCCTACATCCCAACCCATGCACTCCGTTCCTCCACCTATAGCAGGGCAGCTCCCGCTCAGCCCAGTCAAAGCTCTTCTAATTCCTAGCACCCGAATGGTAGAACACGCTTCCCCTTAAAAGTCAGGACAGCGGTGTCCCTGCCAATCTTCCGAATTCATCTGAAACCCTGCCTCTTTGAAGAGTACATGAATTTTTTTTTAAAGAGCCCCCCATCCCCAAAAAAGGCACTTGGCTTGTCCTACTAGCACTGACTTTGTATTTGCTGACAAATACTTTGATGAAAAATGTACTTGATACGATTGTGATGTTGTCGTCTCACCTAGCGATCTTAAGACGAATGCACTAATTGTACGATGCTCTGGACAAGAGTCTGCTAAATGACTCAAATGTAAAATGATATAAATACAGACGTATTAAACATAATGCCTACAAACCTGTGAATGGCTTGACGCCACGCTTTACTTTCCTTGCCTCAATCCGAACACATCGCTTTAACCTGGTGGCACAGGGAAATATTGATCATTTTAAAAACGGGTACCACGTTCAATTTGTACACAAGACAACCACAGCTGAAGCTAGAAAGTAAAAACACAGTGTGTGTTTGTCCATGAGTAAATGAAAAGTAGGAGCACTTACACACAGCACTGGCGTCTGGTGTTGGGCCCTCCAAACTTGGGCTTGTCCAGGCAGTTGAAGCAGGTGCTGCAGTCACCCTCATGCAGGCAGCCCTGGCAGGACCCACAGCGGGTGGCACGACCCCCAGGACCAACCTCGTTATAGTTCCGCTTTAACTTGCGCTGCTTGCTGTACTTGTGCTTCTGTCTTGTCTTGTGCTCCTGAATGCTCTCGATTTCCTGATCAGAGGCGTCATCAGCAATGTCTAAAAACAAAGAGAGAGCGCATGAGAGAGCGTGGGAGAGAGAGAGAGAGAGATCAAAAAAATGATTTGTAAACATAGGTGACTGCGCTAAGGTCACATGCCTGAAAAATCGACAGAAAGCTAAACATCAGAAAAGGAAAACAAGTGGCAACTACCGTTCTTAGCAGTGTGCTTCATTAACATAAAGGTTACCTTCTACAGCTGGTGAGGTGGTGATGCCCTCTCTCTCATGGAGGGGCAGAGCACTAAGCCGGGGGATATCGTCAGGCACCATGGCACGGGGTTGCCCCAACGCCACCGCTGCTGCCCGACAGACGTGCTTGATGCGTGGACCACCAAGGAGCTGGTCCTACGGGAACAGGATTATGTGGGGAACACGGTCATAAATTAAACTATTATAATGAAACTCCACCCTAAAGACAGGCACCAAAATGCAGCCACCGCGGAAATGGTCTAAGCCCAATTCAAGAGAAACCCTAGACAGGCCACTAACAAAACACTGTACTATAAACATCAACAATAAAGAAATGTTAAACCACAAAATCCAAAAACAGAGAGGGGAAAAAAAGAGATGGACACGGACAAAGAAAAAACACAAACACAGACAGGGTCAGGAAACGTGGGCTCACCTGAGCAGAGCCTCCTATCCTCCTCCCCCCTCCAACTCTTAAATCTCTGGGACTGAGTTTTACAGATCCAGACAGGAGCTGAAAGAAACAAGGGTATAAAAGTGAAAATATATTAATGAAACCGCCTAATAAGTGAAACTGGTTTTAATCCAACAAATCTAAGCCAAATTCACACACTGTAAGCCTACATTCAACTGTTACCAACAACCCTGCTAATTCAGGGTTAATCAATGATCAATGATCAATGGCTGCATCCAAAATGGAACCCTATTCCCTATGTTGGTGCAATACGTTTGACCAAACCCTCTAGGGCACAACATAGGGAAGTGTGCGCCATTTGGGATGCAGACAGGGTCAATCAAGGTCACCGATTCTGACCTGTGATGACTTCATCGTTCTTTGCTGGTCAATCTTTACCAGCTGCAGCTTGGCTCTCTTCAGCTGGTCGATCTTAATGAGCTGAACCTTGGCCCTCTTCAGCAGATGGAACATCCTCTTGTTGGTGCCGGTGAGGTTGATACGATGGCTGGTGGCCCCCTTTTCCACCACAACCCCATCGTCACCCCCATTAGCCTGGCTCCCTCCTTCGTAAACTCCTTCAGGAGCGGACTCTGCCCCTGGGGAGAAGAATCAGTCAACTGTCACTAACTTCCAAAAGGCTGACTGTGTCAAACTTGAGACAGCCTGGGGCCCAAATGGCAACCTATTCCCTATATATCAAATTGTATTTGTCACATGCGCCAAATACAACAGGTGTAGACCTTACCGTGAAATGCTTACTTACAAGGCCTTAACCAACAACGAAGTTCAAGAAATAGAGCTAAGAAAATATTTACTAAATAAATAAAAAGTAACAAGAAAATTACATAACAATAATGAGGCAATATACAGGGGGTACCGGTAGCGAGTCAATGTGCAGGGGTACAGGTGAGTCGAGGTCATTTGTAAAGTGGGGGTAGAAGCTGTTAAGGAGCCTTTTGGTCCTAGACTTGGCGCTCCGGTACCGCTTGCAGTGCGGTAGCAGAGAAAACAGTACGACTAGGGTCTGACAATTTTTTGGGCCTTCTTCTGACACCTCATATATATATGTCTTGGATGTCAGGAAGCTTGGCACCAGTGATGTACTGGACCGTACGCACTACCCTCTGTAGCGCCTTACGGTCAGATGCCGAGCAGTTCCCATACCAGGCAGTGATGCAACCCGTCAGGATGCTCTTGATGGTGCAGCTGTAGAACTTTTTGAGGATCTGGGGACCCATGCCAAATCTTTTCAGTCTCCTGAGGGAGAAAAGATGCTGTCGTGCCCTCGTCACAACTGTCTTGGTGTATTTTGACCATGATAGTTTGTTGGTGATTTGGACACCAAGGAACTTGAAACTCTCGACCCGCTTCACTTCAGCCAATGTTAAATGGGGGCCTGCTCGGCCCTCCTTTTCCTATAGTCCACGATCAGCTCATTTGTCTTGCTCACGTTGAGGGAGAGGTTGTCATCCTGGCACCACACTGCCAGGTCTCTGACCTCCTCCCTATAGGCTGTCTCATCGTTATCGGTGATCAGGCCTACCACTGTTGTGGTGTCATCAGCAAACTTAAATGGTGGTGTTGGAGTCGTGCTTGGCCACGTAAGTCGTGGGTGAACAGGGAGTGCAGGAGGGGATTAAGAACGCACTTCTGAGGGGCCCCAGTGTTGAAGATCAGCGAGGCAGATGTGTTGTTGCCTACCCTTACCACCTGGGGGCGGCCCATAAGGAAGTCCAGGGTCCAGTTGCAGAGGGAGGTGTTGAGTCCCAGGGTCCTTAGCTTAGTGATGAGCTTTGTGTGCACTATGGTGTTGAACGCTGAGCTGTAGTCAATGAACAGCACTCTCACATAGGTGCGGCTACGGAACCCTGACCTGTTCACCGGACGTGCTACCTGGTCCCAGACCTGCTGTTTTCAACTCTCTAGAGACAGCAGGAGCGGTAGAGATACTCTGAATGATCGGCTATGAAAAGCCAACTGACATATACTCCTGAGGTGCTGACCTGTTGCACCCTCTACAACCCACTGTGATTATAATAATAATCTGCCCTGCTGGTCATCTATGAACATCTTGGCCATGTTCTGCTATAATCTCCACCCGGCACAGCCAGAAGAGGACTGGCCACCCCTTATAGCCTGGTTCTTCCAAGGTTCCGGCCTTTCTAGTGAGTTTTTCCTAGCCACCGTGCATCTACACCTGCATTGCTTGCTGTTGGGGGTTTTAGGCTGGGATTCTGTACAGAACTTTGTGACATCGGCTGATGTAACAAGGGCTTTATAAATAAATGTGATTGATTGACATAGGTGTTCCTTTTGTCCAGGTGGGAAAGGGCAGTGTGGAGTGCAATAGAGATTGCGTCATCTATGGATCTGTTGGGTTGGTATGCGAATTGGAGTGGGTCTAGGGTTTCCGGCATGATGGTGTTGATGTGAGCCACGACCAGCCTTTCAAACACTTCATGGCTACTGACGTGAGTGCTACGGGGCAGAAATAATTTAGGCAGGTTACCTTCGCTTTCTCGGGCACAGGGACTTTTTTATACCTATATGTTTCAAACAGACCAACAGACTCGGTCAGAGAGAGGTTGAAAACGTCAGTGAAGACACTTGTCCGTTGGTCTGCCCATGCTTTGAGTACACATCCTGGTATTCCGTATGTTCCCGCAGCTTTGTGAATGTTGACCTGTTTAAATGTCTTGCTCACATCAGCTACGGAGAGCGTGATCACACAGTCATCCGGAACAGCTGGTGTTCTCATGCATGCTTCAGTGTTGCTTTAGCTCATCTGGTAGGCACGTGTCACTGGGCAGGTTGCAGCTGGGTTTTCACTTTGTAATCTGTAATATTTATCGAGCCCTGCCACATACGACGAGTGGAGTAGTCGGATTCAATCTTAGTCCTGTATTGACGTTTTGCCTGTTTGATGGTTCGTCTAAGGGCATAGCGGGATTTCTTATAAGCGTCCGGATTAGTGTCCCACTCCTTGAAATTGGCAGCTCATGCCTTTAGCTTGGTGCGGATGTTGCCTGTAATCCATGGCTCCTGGCTAGGAAATGTACGTACAGTCACTGTGGGGATGGCGTTGTCAATGCACTTATTGATGAAGCTGGTGATTGAGGTGGTATACTCCTCAATGCCATTGGATTAATCCCAGAACATATACCAGTCTGTTACAGAAAAACAGTCCTGTAGCGCAACACCCACGTCATCTGACCACTTCCGTATTAAGCGAGTCACTGGTACTTCCTGCTTTAGTTTTTGCTTGTAAGCAGGAAACAGGAGGATAGCAAGAATCAGGGGGATAGGGCACTACTTTTGACCAGAGCCTTCTGGTAAACTGCTCAATCCTATGGTAATATGTGGTTTCCTAAATGCACTAAAACAGACTACTTTTATCACAAAAGCCCAAATCATTTTCTGGAATAAAGAAACAGATAGTTCCTAAATATCCATTAAGCAAAAAAATAAATATATCTATACATATATATACACACAGTTGAAGTCGGAAGTTTACATACACCTTAGCCAAATACATTTAAACTAATTTTTTTCATAATTCCTGACATTTAATCCTAGTAAATATTCCCTGTTTTAGGTCAGTTAGGATCACCACTTTATTTTAAGAATGTGAAATGTCAGAATAATAGTAGAGAGAATGATTTATGTCAGCTTTTATTTCTTTCATCACATTCCAGGTGGGTCAGAAGTTTACATACACTCAATTAGTATTTTGTAGCATTGCCTTTCAATTGTTTAACTTGGGTTAAATGTTTTGGGTAGCCTTCCACAAGCTTCCCACAATGAGTTGGGTGAATTTTGGCCCATTCCTCCTGACAGAGCTGGTGTAATTGAGTCAGGTTTGTAGGCCACCTTGCTCGCACACGCTTTTTCAGTACTGCCCATAAATGTTCTATGGGATTGAGGTCAGGGCTTTGTGATGGCCACTCCAATACCTTGACTTTGTTGTCCTTAAGCCATTTTGCCACAACTTTGGAAGTATGCTTGGGGTCATTGTCCATTTGGAAGACCCATTTGCGACCAAGCTTTAACTTCCTAACTGATGTCTTGAGATGTTGCTTCAATATATCCATATAATTGTCCTTCCTTATGATGCCATCTATTTTGTGAAGTGCACCAGTCCGTCCTGCAGCAAAGCACCCCCACAACATGATGCTGCCACCACCACCGTGCTTCATGGTTAAGATGGTGTTCTTCGGCTTGCAAGCGTCCCCCTTTTCCTCCAAACATAACGATGGTCATTATGGCCAAACAGTTCTAGAGGACATTTCTCCAAAAAGTACAATCTTTGTCCCCATGTGCAGTTGCAAACTGTAGTCTGGCTTTTTTAGGCGGTTTTGGAGCAGTAGCTTCTTCTTTGCTGAGCGGCCTTTCAGGTTATGTCGATATAGGACTTGTTTTACTGTGGATATAGATACTTTTGTACCGGGTTTCCTCCAGCATCTTCACAGGGTCCTTTGCTGTTATTCTGGGATTTGATTTGCACTTTTCACACCAAAGCACGTTCATCTCTAGGAGACAGAACGCGTCTCCTTCCTGAGCGGTATGACGGCTGTGTGGTCCCATGGTGTTTAAACTTGGGTACTATTGTTTGTACATATGAACGTGGTATCTTCAGGCGTTTGGAAATTGCTACCAAGGGTGAACCAGACTTGTGGAGGTCTACAATTTTATTTCTGAGGTCTTGACTGATTTCTTTTGATTTTCCCATGATGTCAAGCAAAGAGGCACTGAGTTTGAAGGTAGGCCTTGAAATACATCCCACAGGTACACCTCCAATTGACTCAAATTATGTCAATTAGCCTATCAGAATCTTCTAAAGCCATGACATCCTTTTCTGGAATTTTCTAAGCTGTTTAAAGGTACAGTCAACTTAGTGTATGTAAACTTCTGACCCACTGGAATGGTGATACAGTGAATTATAAGTGAAATAATCTGTCTGTAAACAATTGTTGGAAAAATTACTTGTCTCATGCACAAAGTAGATGTCCTAACCGACTTTCCACAAATTTCTTTTTAACAAACTACAGTTTGGGCGTGGTTGATAAACGAGTTTTATTGACTCCAACCTAAGTGTACGTAAACTTCCGACTTCAACTGTATGTAACTGAACACACAAAATGCCTTACCTTGGAAATGTTCTGTGTCGTTTGCTGCCTCCTCCAGAGTCACAGCAGATGATGCAGCGGCAGCGTTACGGACCTGCACAGCCAGTTTCCTCACAACCCCAGGAGAGTTGAGGTCCTCCATTTTCAGCTTGGACCTCCCTCTCTTCCTAACCGGCGAGGTCAAACTCCAGTCCTCCTGGGCTTCATCTTCTTCTTCCATTTCACCCTCAGCAGCACCAAGGCCTTTCTTCTTCTGGGCCAGGCTGAGGGTCAGCTTCTTGAGTCTCTCGTAGACCTCGAGGTGGGATGAGCCTGGGCTGAGCGTTGAGTCCTTCACAGACAGGGTTGAGGACAGGCTTGTCTGAAGTGTTTTTTTACCAGTTGAGCTAGAAACTTTAGGTTTGAACTCATTTTGACCTGGAGTTTGAGACAAGTGGTCAATGTCATCATTGTCTGAATCATAGAAGGATAGGCTCATGGCATCCTCCTCCTTCACCTTGCCTTGGCTATCCTTTTTCAGGGAGCCCCTGGGCCAGGATATTATCTCGTCATTGAGGAACCTCTTGGGTGCCTTGATGACACGTGAAGATCTGGCACTCACCACAGGCGAGGAGAGGTTACTGCTGGCTCCCTGCTCGATCTCTCCAGGAGACAGGAGAGGCTCGCCCTCTGTCCTGGTGCTCTCCCCCTGCGGCTGCTGCTCCTTTCCCTCCTGCTTCACTTGGTCTGGGAGGTACTCTGGCACGTAGGTGAAGAAGACAAACTTACGACGAAAGCGTTTCACAACAGACTCTGGCGTTCTAAGCCTCTGCACATTCCCGGGCTTCCTCCTGTGGCCAAATAATGACTTGCGCTTATACGGTGCTTGTTTCTTTCTTTCCCGGGACATTGCTGGATTCTGCTCCATCTCAGCTCCAGCCTCAAGGGATTCCTCTGTTCCCTTGGACACTCTCCTCCTCTGCTGCTGCTTATTCACAGGTTTAGGGGACAGTGCTTCCCTTTGCCCTTGACCAATGTCAGGGTCCACACCAGTTTGGTCTTGCTGAGATCCTCTTTTCCCAGACATCTGTGGCTCAGATTGGTCTGGTTCGGTTTTGTCTGCTGTTACCTCCCCTTCCTCTTTGCTCTTGGAGGCCTTCCCTTTGCCCTTGACCACTGTCAGGGTCCACACCAGTTTTCCCTGCTTGTCTCTGCTGGTTTGGGGTCGGGCTGTGCTGGACCCTGAGCCTCCCCTGCCCACCTTTGTTGTTTGGTCTTGCCTGTTCCCCTTTCTGGCTGTTGAAGACGATTCCACCACCTTGCTTCCCCTTTTCCTGGTGGAACCATTTGATTTTGCACTGCCCTTTCCTTTTGAGGCCTTTGTCCCTGTAGCCTGCTTTCCTCTAGATTTAATCCCAGAACTGGGAGAAATTTTTCGGGCTGGCAGTTTGGCAATTATTTTGGGTTTCACTGCGTTTTCTTCTTCCTGGCCCTCTCCAACCTTAGGGTCTTCTTTTGAGCCCTTCACTCCACTTTTCTCAAGCTTTGCCATAAGTTCTGGAGCTGGGGGAGGATTTTCTGGCTTCAATAATGATAATTGGAGAGGCCTGCCTAGAAACAAGACAGGGAAACATAAGTGTCTTAATACGAATAGACCAATGTCAGACAATAACTTGATGCATATTATTAGGTATGCTATCAAAGCTATAAATCCCAAACATGAAGGCTACTGCATATTTCTGCTAGGAAATCCTGAGCACAAAATTGATATCTCACATTATTGTTCATCATTAGCCTACTTACTTTCAGAGACATTGTGTGCTGAGAGCGTCGGCCGGTATTCAGTCCCAAACCCAGGGAAATCCTCATCCTAAAACACATAAAAACCCAGGGTAGGAACACAAAGCATAATTTAATGTTCACACATCACACCATGTTCAGCAAAAAAATATATAATACGGGCCCTAACAACCAGAATTGCAATACTTTGCATGTATAGTACAGTTGGCCTTAATAATGAAATGTTTAGGCCTATTCGATCTCATCACAGGGTTGGTAAGGGGTGGGATCAGATGAAACCATGGGCAGCAACCCAGCTGATATCTGGTTACAAACCGTCACACTGAACTGATTTGAAAGATCAGGCTTCAAAATGTAGTGGGGTATAACTGCAAATGTGTAATTTCAATTAGGTCTAGGCTATTGCAACTGCAAAGTGTGAACATTGATCAAACTCTACTTCCCACAGAAAACATACACCATCATGACATGTACACTGAAATGTACAATGTTCACAAATACTGATCTGAATACTATTTTTCCACATTGCCGGAAGTTGAGGATGTGTAAGAAAAGGAACAATAAAAAATAGCAAGGCAAAAATTGATCTCGACTAAAACTGCATCAGCTTAATAGGCTAAATTTAGATAGCATCGCACTATCCGAGAGAGCAACCTACCACCATGTAATCTGTCCCAGTTTTATGCAGTCAGTCAAGTGTTACAAAAGAAACTGCAAAGACGATATAGGGGCCGGAGACTACCTTCTTACTGGAAGTAAAAACGGATGGGATATAGAAAAACCTGGGTGACATAAAGAGAACTCTATTTGTGAAAAGACAAGATACAAAATCAGCTAGTCATGTGAGTGTATCAGGCTAAAGTTGCAGCCTGTATTCCAACTGTATTCAGAAAGCGTCTCAGAGTAGGAGTGCTGATCTAAGATCAGTTTAGCCTTTTAGATCATAATGAATTGACAGGGGGGACCTGGGCCCGTAAACACAAAACATCTAGGATGAGGTCCCCCCCTCCATAGGGTTGCACATTTTGGGGAGTATTCAGAGGTGGAAACTTTCCTTAGGAATTAAAAGGAATATGGGAATTACTGAAATATATGCAAATTAATATTAATACCATTTAAACGTAGATGTTTTTTGCATTGGATATATTTACCATATCGAGACAGAAACATAAACCTTTTTACCTTATCATAAGTAGACAATTGCAAATGATTAAATCCTTCCAATAGAAATAAGAACAATTTATTTACAAATTGAACTTTAATTAAATGGGTTGACTCTTCACATGGGATGATTTCACTGAACAACAAAAGGGAATATTGAATGATCCCCAATGATCCATCGCATCTCCCAAAAACACTTTCAACATACATCTGTAAAATAATAGTCGAGAAACTAAAGCTTTGGTTGTCATCCTCTCAGGCTTCCATGTCTATTCCCTGGACCTCCTCAATGTCCACCTCTTAAACATCAGAGTCTGAGGCCTCATCTTCACTGTCCAACCTTGCTGAGGATGGCTCGTTGTCAGGCTCAAAAAGATTCAAAGCTGACCGGATGGCCACCAATTTTCCAACCCTTGTATTTGCGCTCTGAGGCGGCTGATGTTGGTGGGATTTGGAGGATGATGGAGGCAACAGGGGAAAGAGCCTCAGATTCCCAAAGTCCCTTCCAGCAGGTGGCTGATGAGATATGTTGGCACGACTGCCATATTGCTTCTCCACCCCAAAGCCCTTGCTTGGAAGTGAACTTCGCCAGACTCACAAGAACCTTGCCCTCATCCAGAACAAGGTGGTGAGACACGGTAGTGATGACACCATAGGCCTTGTTGATCTTGACACCATAGGCCTTGTTGATCTTTACACCAGACAGGATGCTCTTGCCAGCATACTTGGGGTCCAACATGTACTCTGCTGCGTGTATGGGCTTCAAGTCTTCACGCTTTTTGATGCATTTCAGTACTGTAGTTTTCTCTGCTTGGAGCAACAGTGAAGTGGGCAGGGCAGTATGGATTTCTTCTCTTACATCTGCAAGCAGAGTCTGAACATCAGACAGGATGGCATTGTCTCCCTCAACCCATGCAATGGCTACTGCTATAGGTTTCAGGCTGCTTACCACTCTCGCCCAAAATACATCAGGCAGGAGGATCCTCTTGATGAGGCTGTCCATATCGGCAGACTGTGATATGGCCATTTCTTGGAGAGACTCCTTCCCCTCCAGGAGATTGTCAAACTTGATGACAACACCACCCCAACGGGTGTTGCTTGGCAGCTTCAATGTGGTGCTCTCATTCTTCTCACTTTGCTTGGTGAGGTAGACTGCTGCTATAACTTGATGACCCTTCACATACCTAACCATTTCCTTGGCTCTCTTGTAGAGTGTATCCATTGTTTTGTGCCATGATGTCCTTGAGGAGCAGATTCATTGCATGAGCAGCACAGCCAATGGGTGTGATGTGAGAGTAGGACTCCTCCACTTTAGACCAAGCAGCCTTCATGTTCGCAGCATTGTCTGTCACCAGTGCAAATACCTGCTGTGGTCCAAGGTCATTGATGACTGCCTTCAGCTCATCTGCAATGTAGAGACCGGTGTGTCTTGTCCCTTGTGTCTGGGCTCTTGTAGAATACTGGTTGAGCGGTGGAAATGATGAAGTTAATTATTCCTTGCCCACGAACAATCGACCACCCATCAGGGATGATTGCAATATAGTCTGCTTTCTCTATGATTTCCTTGACCTTCACTTGAACTCTGATGAACTCTGCATCCAGCAAATGAGTAGATAAACCATGTCTGGTTGGAGGGGTGTATGCTGGGCAAAGAACATTCAGAAATCTCTTCCAATACACATTGCCTGTGAGCATCAGAGGTGAACCAGTTGCACACACAGCTCAAGCAAGACATTCATCAGAATTTCTCTGACTACGTTCCTCCATTGAGTCAAAAAAACTTCTGATTCCAGGAGGACCATGAGCTGTTGCCATCGATAAATTGCCTGATTCATCATTTTCACCTTGAATAGAAGTAGAGGGACATTGGTCAAAGGTTGCTTGTTGTGATTATTCACATATGATTTGGCACAGTATTTGCAAATGTACACAGCTTTTCCTACTACATTAGCTGCAGTGAAATGTCTCCACAGATAGTGCCGGTGGCCTTTTCCTGTAAAAGAAATTATATATATATATATACAGTGGGGAGAACAAGTATTTGATACACTGCCGATTTTGCAGGTTTTCCTACTTACAAAGCATGTAGAGGTCTGTAATTTTTATCATAGGTACACTTCAACTGTGAGAGACGGAATCTAAAACAAAAATCCAGAAAATCACATTGTATGATTTTTAAGTAATTCATTTGCATTTTATTGCATGACATAAGTATTTGATCACCTACCAACCAGTAAGAATTCCGGCTCTCACAGACCTGTTAGTTTTTCTTTAAGAAGCCCTCCTGTTCTCCACTCATTACCTGTATTAACTGCACCTGTTTGAACTCGTTACCTGTATAAAAGACACCTGTCCACACGCTCAATCAAACAGACTCCAACCTCTCCACAATGGCCAAGACCAGAGAGCTGTGTAAGGACATCAGGGATAAAATTGTAGACCTGCACAAGGCTGGGATGGGCTACAGGACAATAGGCAAGCAGCTTGGTGAGAAGGCAACAACTGTTGGCGCAATTATTAGAAAAGAGAAGAAAATAGAAGAAGTTCAAGATGATGGTCAATCACCCTCGGTCTGGGGCTCCATGCAAGATCTCACCTCGTGGGGCATCAATGATCATGAGGAATGTGAGGGATCAGCCCAGAACTACACGGCAGGACCTGGTCAATGACCTGAAGAGAGCTGGGACCACAGTCTCAAAGAAAACCATTAGTAACACACTACGCCGTCATGGATTAAAATCCTGCAGCGCACACAAGGTCCCCCTGCTCAAGCAGGCGCATGTCCAGGCCCGTCTGAAGTTTGCCAATGACCATCTGGATGATCCAGAGGAGGAATGGGAGAAGGTCATGTGGTCTGATGATTCAAAAATAGAGCTTTTTGGTCTAAACTCCACTCGCCGTGTTTGGAGGAAGAAGAAGGATGAGTACAACCCCAAGAACACCATCCCAACCGTGAAGCATGGAGGTGGAAACATCATTCTTTGGGGATGCTTTTCTGCAAAGGGGACAGGACGACTGCACCGTATTGAGGGGAGGATGGATGGGGCCATGTATTGCGAGATCTTAGCCAACAACCTCCTTCCCTCAGTAAGAGCATTGATGATGGGTCGTGGCTGGGTCTTCCAGCATGACAACGACCCGAAACACATAGCCAGGGCAACTAAGGAGTGGCTCCGTAAGAAGTATCTCAAGGTCCTGGAGTGGCCTAGCCAGTCTCCAGACCTGAACCCAATAGAAAATCTTTGGAGGGAGCTGAAAGTCCGTATTGCCCAGCGACAGCCCCGAAACCTGAAGGATCTGGAGAAGGTCTGTATGGAGGAGTGGGCCAAAATCCCTGCTGCAGTGTGTGCAAACCTGGTCAAGAACTACAGGAAACGTATGATCTCTGTAATTGCAAACAAAGGATTTTGTACCAAATATTAAGTTCTGCTTTTCTGATGTATCAAATACTTATGTCATGCAATAAAATGCTAATTAATTACTTAAAAATCATACAATGTGATTTTCGGGATTTTTGTTTTAGATTCCGTCTCTCACAGTTGAAGTGTACCTATGATAAAAATTACAGACCTCTACATGCTTTGTAAGTAGGAAAATATGCAAAATCAGCAGTGTATCAAATACTTGTTCTCCCCACTGTATATACAGACATACACATTTCCATGTACAGATAAATAGTTAAGCAGTTAGATTAAACTCCTTCGTAAAATAAATGTTTTAAAATGAAATATGTATGGAAACCCACATGGTAGCAAATACAAACAAGCAGAAATTGTTAAGATAGAAATTATTTAAACACTCCTTGGTGTAGGACACTATTTACTAGTTAACAAAAATTAATATGTCATATAAAATATAATTTACCCCACCCAGTATTGTAACCAGAACTTACCTGAAAGCATGTAGTCCTTGGCTCAGACAGTGTAGTAGTGTGGGCTCAATAGCATCTTATTAGTGTGCAAGATCTTGAGAATCAGCTGTACATGTGATGGAAGAATGCACTGTGCGTGCAGAGGGTTGCAATTCCATTGAATTGGGAAAAGTTTAACCAAAATATGCCACAAAACCTAAAATTGCACAAAACCTTTATGTGTATCCCACAAAAAAAAACGTTTTTGATGAATTTAAGCAAAATTATCTTCTCGGGCTTAACTTCCCATGGAAAATTTCCAGAAAAATTCCGGAAATTTACCGGAAAGTTTCCGACCCTTTGCAACCCTACCCCTCCATAAGCTTATTCATTATGATCTAAAAGGAAAAACTGATGCTAAATCAGCACTCCGTCTCCTACTCTGAGATGTTTTTTGAATACAGGCCCAGAATCACTGAGGAAGAGTCTTGCTCCTGGTTACAAACCTATCATCAACAAACTACACTTGCTGACCACAAAATTGCAGACTAAAAGAGCACATGGATATAGGATACATCTTGCTGATATTTCCACTTCTCCAATCAATTTGCTAGTTTCATCTTCTTGAACATACTTTGTTCATTTCCTTCAACTTTGCCACAATAACGATTGTGTTGATATACACAAATTGTGATGCCAGATTTGTGAGTGAATATAAAATAACATATTGATGTTGATCGAGTTAAAAGTTCCAATAGCTCACTTTAAAATGTGATGAAATCCTCTGTCGTATTTTGGCTCCTCCTCCTATAGGCTGCTGTGCTGCAATGTTATCCACTTGCACACTTTTTAGTTTTTGTACAATAAATTAAAATACCCATCACTTAGGTTGGAAGTTACTCATCTAGTTCATTACTGAAAATACACCCTCTATTTATTCACTTTGTCACATTAAAATGTGCATTCATGCAAAAGACTACTGATTCAAGGTTCTCTGTCAGACAGTTAAGTTTAATATTCAAACTCAACACATTAGTATGTTTGCGCTTCCCTAAGATACAGTACCAGTCAAAGGTTTTTCTTATTTTTTTTATTTATTTTTACTATTGTCCACATTGTAGAATAATAGTGAAAACATCAAAACTATGAAATAACACGAGTTGGACAGCTCTTCGCAATGCTTCATGCATTGCGCGGTTTATGACTTCAAGCCTATCAACTCCCGAGATTAGGCTGGCAATACTAAAGTACCTATTAGAACATCCAATAGTCAAAGGTATATGAAATACAAATGGTATAGAGAGAAATAGTCCTTTAATAACTACAAACTAAAACTTCTTAACTGGGAATATTGAAGACTCGTGTTAAAAGGAACCACCAGCTTTCATATGTTCTGAGCAAGGAACTTAAACGTTAGCTTTTTTACAATGGCACATATTGCACTTTTACTTTCTTCTCCAACACTGTTTTTGCATTATTTAAACCAAATTGAACATGTTTCATTATTTATTTGAGACTAAATTGATTTATTGATATATTATATTAAGTTAAAATAAGTGTTCATTGAGTATTGTTGTAATTGTCATTATTACAAATATATATATATATATATATATATATGTAATAATGACAATTACAACAATACTGAATGAACAATGAACACTTATTTTAACTTAATATAATATATCAATAAATCTATATATATATATATATATATATATATATATAAATAAATAGATAGGCCGATTAATCGGTATCGGCTTCTTTTGGTCCTCCAATAATCGGTATCGGCGTTGAAAAATCATAATCGGTCGACCTCTAATTCAGGGGTGGCAGGTAGCCTAGCGGTTAAGAGCATTGGACCAATAACCGAAAGGTTGCTGGTTCGAATTTCAGAGCTGGCTAAGTGAAACATATGTCGACTTAAAGGAGAAATTAGGGTTAAGTCGCTCTGGATAAGAGAGTCTGCTAAATGACTCAAATGTAAATGAATCAGAATGATAAAATCCCTGACAGAGAAACCATGCCACTGCTGTACTCCACATCAGATGACTGTGTAGAGCTGTCTGGCGTACACAGAGGAAGCAACTTAAAATGTGACTGTACAGCCCACTACCAAGGATTGCATCAGTTCAGCCGGAACAAAGTGATGTCACACTGTAAAGCCCCATGATCATGGAAATTAAGCATTAATCTAACAGCATGAATCTAACAGAGGTCATTGCCATTCAACAAATTAGTATGGTTTGCGCTTCCATAAGATACATTAATAAATGAACGGTGAGTTTCGTCTAACTATAGCGTTGAATCAATAAGCCTACATATAGACTTTCAATAAGTTAAAGACAAAGCCTGGTGAAAAGAAGATCAGGGACTGATAGTGCTGTTGAAAAAAAAGAGATGGTGAGTGAGTAACAAGTTATCTAAGATGCATAGGTCTATAACAGTCGTCACCAACCGGTCGATCGCTAAACATTTCTGTACGAAAAGCAACGATAAAGCCTTGCGTTCCTATACATTTTTTTAAATCAGGTGCTGTTGGTGGTAGTTGCACCCGAACCATGACCAGAGAGACTGTCAATGAACACAGAAAAGAGCTGCTGTATTCATGAGTGAGTTCATGTTTAAGTTCTTACTCGGCACCGTCAACACTTTTATAGGCTATTAAAATGTGCATTCTTCCTACTTCCACTTGCGCTGCAACCAATACTGCAGCTGTAATGAATGACTAGGAAAGTGTATTGATTTGCTTGCATTATTATTAGCGGCTTGGGTCTTTTTTATATGTAGAAATATTTTACTTTCTCCCTGTTCATAGGAGTAGCAACATGAATTTCTGTACGAGGCAGAAATAATGCGGTCCGACTCAAGTGTCGCCATCAGCTGGAAGACGGTGTTGGTCAGTGGAGGAAAGGGAGAGTAGGGGTGAACCTCAGTCTCCTCCTGCTCTCTCCCTCCGCTGAGACTGACCATCAGATGAAGGCATCATCAGCCCAGTAAAATATTAAAATGTATGCTCACAAGTAATACAACAACTGATCGACTACCGGTGTGATCATATAGGCTACCTCAAATTTTGAAAAATGGTCCGAACAACAATGCATTGGCAGGGCCATTCAAGCAAAGCCAATATGCAGTGATAATGTATTGGGCCTAAGGATGTTAAGGGTTAACCGGTTTGCCTCCCATTCGCCATTCGGGTGTATAGGCCAGTTGTTCCAAACCAGGGGTACGCCTATCCACAGGGGGTACTTGAGAAGACTCATGAGACCGTAGGCCTACTGGTAAAATGCACGAGGGGGTACTTCAGGAGTACTCCGGCCATAGCAAAATTCAGTTGGTGGTACAATAACCGAAAAGGTTGGGAACCACCTGTATAGGCTATAGCCTGCCTTCCATTGACTATCAGCGTGTCACCCACCACTTTGCAATGTGAGCTTGAGGTAGTATAATTGTTTAAAACCTGAACGTTTTACTTTAATTCAAATAATGAAGCCTGTTTTAACTTGCTTCAAAGTTGCCTTGCGAAAATCCATCCGTAGAAACGTGGAGGCAATTATTTTATAAAGACTTCCTCAAGCAATTAACCAGCATTTCCCTCCTATTCTATTTTCATATCAACTCTCTTTCGTTGTCCAGAAGCCAAAGGCACAATCCTAGTCATATTAGCAACACATCATAATTGTTGCTATTAGATTCCCCATCTTTCTACGTTTCTAAAGGAGATTTCAATCTCTGTCACAACTGTTCGCAAATGGTTTAGAATGGGTTTTCCCGCTAATTGCATTTTGGAAAATGACGTTTTATTATCCACTTCATTACAAGAGTTGCATGTTCAATAATAGGCTATAGTCTTTTTAACTGTAAGACGATAGGCGTGCTATTGTTGCATGTTTCCATTAAGCTCTTAATGAAAAAGTTCCAGTCCTTGTATGCATGAACAGTATCAGTGTGGAAGTGGCAAAGTGAGAGTTTTCACTTTCGCAAAAATCTGTCCAAAATAAGCCCAATATATGGGCTTATTTTGGGTCTAAACTTGTCGCTTGCCTTCCCGCATTGGGCTGACTAATTGTTAGGACGGAAACATAAGCATCTCGCCATTATATACAGATCTCGAGTAGTATTTTTTGTTGGTCACTTCATTTTACTGTTTGGAAACAATTTAACTGTTTGTTGACTGGTTAATGAGGGTCAGTTAGTCGGCAGCAAAATGTACCGAAATGTGCATCCCTAATTGGGCATATAGCCTACTGTATAAACGTAATTTCTATAGTACTGTTTTTAATAGGTTATAGTTGCATAGGCTTACGTTTTTTAGGTCATGTAAAAAAAATCTGATCTGGAGATCTCGGCTTTCATTTTGACTCAGAAAGTGATCTTCACTCAGAAATGGTTGGTGACCACGGGGCTCAATAGACTAGTTCTAAATTGCTTGCAGAATTGGGCATGTCAAGCAGAAATTAGCTTAGTTGTGAGCATGGCATGGGCGCCAATTTGATGATACGATGACAAGCTCACAAAAAAAAAGAACTGTCAATACTATAGCCTGACTATCAGCACGACACTTACCACTTTGCAATGTGAGCTTGAGCCAGTATAATTGTTTGAACCCTGAATGTTTTACTTGACTTCGACCCACTCCAATTCGCATACCGCACGCACCTTCAGATCGCACTCCACACTGCCGTTTCACACCTGGACAAAAGGAACACCTATGTGAGAATGCTATTCACTACAGCTCGCGTTCAACACCATAGTGCCCTCAAAGCTCATCACTAAGCTAAGGACCCTGGGACTAAACACCTCCCTCTGCAACTGGATCCTGGACTTCCTGACGGGCCGCCCCAAGGTGGTAAGGGTAGGTAACAACACATCCGCCACGCTGATCCTCAACACGGGGGCCCCTCATGGGTGCGTGCTCAGTTCCCTCCTGTACTCATGACTGCACGTCCAAGCACGACTCCATCATCATCATTAAGTTTGCTGATGACAACAGTGGTAGGGATGATCACCGACAACGATGAGACAGCCTATAGGGAGGTGGTCAGAGACCTGACCTTGTGGTGCAAGGGCAACAATCTCTCCCTCAACTTGATCAAGACAAAGGAGACGATTGTGGACTACAGGAAAAGGAGGACTGAGCACGCCCCCATTCTCATCGACGGGGCTGCAGTGGAGCAGGTTGAGCGCTTCAAGTTCCTTGGTGTTCACATCACCAACAAAATAACATG
Source organism: Salvelinus alpinus (assembly GCF_045679555.1). Classification (NCBI taxonomy): domain Eukaryota; kingdom Metazoa; phylum Chordata; class Actinopteri; order Salmoniformes; family Salmonidae; genus Salvelinus; species Salvelinus alpinus. The sequence continues at coordinate 5,565,939 of NC_092111.1, forward strand.
GTCCAAGCACACCAAGACAGTCGTGAAGATGGCACGACAAAACATATTGCCCCTCGAGACTGAAAATATTTAGCATGGGTCCTCAGATCCTCAAAACGTTTTACAGCTGTACCATCAAGAGCATCCTGATTGGTTGCACCACTGCCTGGTATGGCAACTGCTCGGCCTCCGACCGCAAGACACTACAGAGGGTAGTGTGTAAGGCCCAGTACATCGCCGGGGCCAAGCCTCCTGCCATCCAGGACATCTATACCAGGCGGTGTCAGAGGAAGGCCCTAAACATTTTCAAAGACTCCAGCAACTCTAGTCATAGACTGTTCTCTCTGCTATCGCACGGCAAGCGGTACCGGAGCGCCAAGTCTAGGTCCAAGAGGCTTCTAAACAACTTCTACCCCCAAGCCATTACACTCCTGAACAGCTAATCAAATGGCTACCCAGGCTATTTGCATTGCCCCCCCCACCCCCATACTGCTGCTACACTCTGTTATTATCTATGCATAGCCACTTTAATAACTCCACCTACAATGTACATAATTACCTCAATACCGGTGCCCCCGCACTTTGACACATTAACTCTGTATCGGTACCCCCTGTATATAGCCCCGCTATTGTTATTTACTGCTGCTCTTTAATTATTTGTTATTCTATCTCTTACTTTTTTAGGGATTTCCTTAAAACTGCATTGTTGGTTAAGGGCTTGTAAGTAAGCATTTCACTGTAAGGTGAAATGTACACCTGCTGTAGACCTTACATGTGACAAATAAAATTTGACTTGATTTGAATAATGAGGCCTGTTTTACCTTTCTTCAAAGTTGCCTTGCGAAAATCCATCAGTAGAAACGTGGAGGCATTTTATGAAGACTTCCTCAAGCAGTTAAAATCCATCAGTAGAAACGTGGAGGCATTTTATGAAGACTTCCTCATGCAATTAACCAGCATTGCTCTCCTATTCTATTTTCATATCAACTCTCTTTCGTTATCCAGAATCCAAAGGCACAATCCTAGTCATATTAGCAACACATAATTGTTGCTATGAGATTCACAAACCTCATGGCTAGAGTAATGCTTGTAATACGTTAATGTTGCATAGGCTTACGTTTTTTAAATTAAGTCATGTAAAAAAAAATCTATTCTGATCGGTAGATCTTGGGTGGCATTTTGACTCAAAGTAATCTTCACTCAGAAATGGTTGGTGACCACTGGTCTCAGTAGACTAGTTCTAAATTGCTTGCCGAATGGGGCATGTCACGCAGCAATTAGCCTAGTTGTGGTGAGCATGGCATGAGCGCCAATTTGATTGATAATGCGATTACAAACTCACATAAAAATTAACTGTCAATACTAGTAGGCTATGGTGCTAGAACAAACTGCTCTTAGTTTAAATGACACACGGGCCAAGCTTTTGGTGTAGCCCACTTAAAGCATGCAGTGGAATATCTCAAGATCGTTTCTGTTCCACAGGGCCAGACATCTTTCACTTACGATGGGGGCTGTCGGGAGTGGACTAAATGACAGATACTATGGCATAATCTGACTGAACAGGGGCAACGTTGATACCAAATATGTTATATTGTGTTGATACTACGTAGAGTGATGGTGGATGTGTGAAAATGTGACTGTGTTGCAAAAGTTGCTATCTAGATAGCATCACTTGCTAACTACATTGTTTTAGTATAGCTAGTTCAATTGGCAGAAAAACTTGTATCCAGACAGAGTCATGTTGGCTACCACGAATTTCACCGCCTAAAATCATCGATTATCAAAGATCCTGGTAACGTTAATGTCAGTCAGAAGGCTGTCAGGAGATGTTATCACTGTTAGCTACTAACGTTTACTTGTCACCGAGTACAGTGGATTGGTACAGTAACTAGCAAACATTTGAACCACAATCCGGATTTATAAAAGAGGCGTTGAATACGGCTAGAACGTCACCTGTAAACCCAGATTCTGGTTCAGCAAGATTTGAAGTTTGAACAATTGTATAGTTGGATACCTACTGTAGCCAGGTAACGAACGTTACAGACACTTGATTCTCAATATAATCTATATTACACAGCGAAGGCTGTGGAACATACACGTGTTAATTGGGTCTGTGGTGTGGGGCTGTTGCACGGCTTGGAAACTCACCTCTCCACTCCCGCTTGAGTAGAAACCCGCGTCTCTCTGGCGCCTATGTTTATCAGCAATCCCGAGTAAACGCAGCAGTGACGGGTCCTCGCTCAACGTTAGTCCAATGTTGATGGGCCTTCGGCCTCCTGTGACTATCCCTCCACTTTCCGAGCCCAACCTTCCCAGCTGCGGACGTTTCTCCGATCGTAGCCGAATACGAGATGTCCATGGCCGGCCCGGGAAACGGGCCCGGGCTACGGCCGGCGTGCTGGAACCCGCGACATTAGCGGGAGATGATAATCCCTCTCCCGCTGCCGCCATTATTCACTACTATAACAACAACGGTGGTGGTGCGCTGTGTCTGTAGCGCTTCTGGTGAAACAAGATGGAAAGGCGCGAGATAGGAAGGAAATACCATTGCATCATGGGAAAACGAGTTTGTTGTAATTTCAGAATTCTCAGCGTTGTTTTTGAGGGTTTATGAATGTGGAGTACATATACATTTTGTTTTATTCGTGTTATATATTTCAATTAAGTTTAAACGTATTAAAAAGAAATAAAAGAACATAAACATACATGTATAGTAATATACATTATTATTCAGTATTCAGTCCACTTGCAGTAAATGTTTGCAACTTTGACCGTTTTTTTCCCTTCTGTCCACTTGTTTCTCTCCTTTTTGCCATAATATGTATATATTGTTGTGCAGGTAACGACACAGATTCTTATTTGTAATGAGGATCTTAAGTGATCACAGCAATATAAAATACCCCTCAAAATCGATGTCATTCCATCTCTTTCTGCATTCCTTCTCCATGATACTCATTTCCATTTGGCTCAACACCTGCCAGTATTTTTATATGGTGACTCTCAGAGTATCCATCTCCTTCAACAGCACTACCCACCATCCTGTTTCTCGACCAATCCCTCGTAAACCTTTTCCTCCTCCACAGCACCATCCCTCTTTCCTTTCTCTCTGCTGTTCTTCTCCAGAATGGTTTTGACCTGGAACCATCCCTCCTTAGCCGTCTCCTTTTCTCCCCCACTTCTCTTAGCCAGGTTAATCTCCAGCTCACTCCTTAGCTGGTTCCAGGTGTTATTCTCCTCTTTCCCATTCTCAACTACAAGCAGTTGCTTTATTTTAGGCTTTTTTCTTTTTCTTTCACCTTCATTCATCCTTGATCTCTCATCTTTTCCTTTTTCTGCCTTTGGATTTCCTCCTCATTCTCCATCCTCACTAGCTCCTTCTGCCACAACCTCAATGAATGGAAAAGATCTAACTCAGTACTAATCTTTTCCATTAATTTCAGGTTCACACACTAGTTTCCCATAACCTCAAATTCACATAAATTACAGACTGCAATTTAAAAATCACTCCTTACTATTTAATTATGGATGAAAAAAGTACAAGATCATATCACAACAACGACATCCTTCACAGAACAATATATTCTCCGGACCAATATATATACATTTACATGATCAGAAGATGCCTTGACAGGAACGTAAACTAAATGATGAGTGGAATGTTGAAGGCGGTAGGTTGCCCAGCGATTAAGAGCGATGGGCCAGTAACTGAAAGGTCGAATCCCGAGTTAACTAGATGACAAATCTGTTGATGTGCCCTTGAGCAAAGAACTTAACCCTAATTGCTCCTGTAAGTTGCTCTGGATAAGAGCATCTGCTAAATGACTAAAATGTAAACCATAAAACCCATTGATTTCCTACTAAAATAAATATGATAAGTTACTAAATCTTCTCACATTTGAGGTAATATAGAAATAGATTCATACCCTGGAAGGGGGCTGGCAGTTGAAATTCACGATCATGTACACATCATTAGAGGGTTCTAAAAGCACTTCAAAATAATCCGTGGGAGCAACCAGGAACAAGCTAATGATCCAACTGAGTGCTTATCCATAATGGTATGTCACATATTCCAAACTCCCATCTTGAACATAAAAAACCCACCCACATCAACACCTGTTTTAACCAAATTATATTTTCCAAACTCTTAAAAGCTGCAGCATGTAACTTTTTAGGTAACCCGACCAAATTCACATAGAATTATGAGTTATAGAAAGCAAGCAACTCATCAAAAGCAAGTCTAAGAAGCAGTAGATCTGTTCTATGTGCGCTATTTCTATGATTTCCTCAAGTTTCGTTTTGCGGCTTTTACTTTTGGGTTTGTACACCAGCCTCAAACAGCTGGCAATATATTTCACAGTGGTTTAGATGGTAGAATGATTCTCTATGCTATACATTGCTTGTTTTGTCACAAACTAAAATGAGGCAAACTATTATAATTTTAGCAACCAGAAAATGGTAAGCAATTTCTGCATATTGCACCTTTAACCATTACATAAATTGTCCATGATGACATTCCCCAGATTATCTATTTTCTTTGTCTGTTGCCTCTTCTCCCTCAGTGTGGGTCTTCTGGTGTGCCTTTAGGTTGCTCTCCCGGCCAAAGGTCTTGCCGCAGGTGGGGCAGTTGTGTTGGCCATAGCCGTGAGCCATGGCCATGTGGGCTTTGAGCTGCTCCGGTCGAGCATAGCTCTCTTCACACTCAGAGCAGGGTTGAGTCTTGAGAGGTGGAGGTGGCCGCCTGTGCTTCTCCTTCTTGTGGGCCCGGAGAAGGGCAACAGAGGAGAACATGAGGTCACACTCAGCTTCAGGACAGGGAATTTGGAGCTCCTCCTTATGGGGTAGACCCGGTCGTTTCCCTCCTTTTGCCACAAGCTCCTCTCCCCCATCGTCAGCTTTCCCACTCTTCTCTCCATTAGCTGCCTCTCGCTCAGCAGACTTTGGCTCAGCCACAGACACTTTCTTGGGAGGGCGTCCGCGTTTTTTGGCTGGGACTTTTGCATCGCAATGCCGATGACCCACAAAGTTCTCCTGGTGCAGCACAAGCTCCACCTCCATCTCAAACCTGCGGCCGCACTTGCCACAACGATGAGTCTTGGTGTCATCATCCTCCTCTTCCAGCAGCTGGGGGTGCTGGGTGAGGCAGTGGGTGCGTAACTGGTTTGGGCCCCGCAATACCATGCCACAGTCCTTGCACGCACACTGACGCTCCTTGCACAGCTGTCGCCGGTGGACTGTCAACTATGAGAGACATCAAGAGACAAAAAATGACAAAGAGGTTCAGGCAGGGTTTCCGTTATGAAAATGTGGCGCCGGACATTTGCCTGGCAGCATTTTAATTTACCTGACATTTAAAAAAGGTGCTGGATCCATATGCATTGGTTGCGTAACATGATTAGGGCTTCCACCTACGGTTCTTAGAATGACAGAAAACACATTTAGTTTATGGTAATTCATCTTAACAGAACATGCAACGGGGTGCATCATTCTTACCGAACTCCCATGAGCAATTTGAAGATATTAGAATACATAGGCGGCGCGTCCATAAGGCTCGGGGAAGCTGAGCTTTACCAAAATTTAATTGAATTTCCAAAATGATATATCCTAATTAGCATACTGTCTATACAGAAATACATTCAATGATTCAAAATAGGCTACTACACCAGAAAGCATGAATTTGCCACAGAGGATTATTAACTTATTTAAAAATCAAACGCTGTGGATTGTTTAAAATGGCATAGCCTACAGTCGGAAGGGCCCGCAATTTGGGTGATTGATGAGTTGAGACTGTCAGTGAAAAGCATAGAGACCCAGCCAGGCATACCACAATATTTAAAAATACAATTGCAGAAAAACTGTTTGGAAAACAAATGGCTATCGCTGTAAAGAGAAGACAATGAAAAGACTCCAATCTGTCTTTTAGTTATGAAAATGTTAAACTTAATTAAGCAAAGAGTAGCCTATCTTATTGGCACCAGCAAAGAATATTGGCCATGTCCTCAGTAAGTGTCCATATTTACTGTCTTTATCATTGGGTTAGTGCCACTTCTTGTTTTTGGACAATTTCTTCTTCAGGTTAGATGGATGTCATATTGTATTTGTGTCTCTCCTTTTCATAGGCCTAATATATGACTCAGACAATGTTGTTTTTATTGATCTGTTTGTTACTGTCAGCAGAGAAGGTTACCCTGTCATTTTTGTCATATTAAAGAGGATTCTGCTAATGTCTCCAGTCATATAAAGGGTCACAATCACAGTATTTTCTGTATAGAGTTATTGGCAGCAATATTTTGTTTTATTTTGTGGTCTCAAGCCAGTGAGTTTATTAACATTCTTCATCAAAAGTATTGGCAAAATTGTATTATTGACAATGAAAATGGTGGGAATGTTGTTCCCCTGTCATATAATTGCTACATTTACTATCAATACAGCATTAAAAATAGTTTTCCAGATTCTATTTTGGCGATTCTTTTTCGCGAAGCAAATATTCGGTCGTGGCAGACTACCTGGTTCAATTTGGGTCCCGAGGCAAAACCAGCTGAGAACCACTGGCCTATAGCCTAGGCCTACTCTAAGCCTACTCTTTTTTTGTGAACAATGATTGAGTTATACTTTTAGACAAAAATTATGACAATGAAATCTAGGAATAGTAGGCCATGGCTATCTTACATACATAAATCTGCAAATGCGAGGATGCATGGAATGCTTTATTATTAAAGTAAATTTTTATGGTGAAAAATTGCTTCCCCAAACTTGAAACTGCCTATGTTTTATTAACCGCCCACATTTACTTTTCCTCAGCCAACAAGATGAGCAACAAACAGCAAAATCACTAGCCTATGTCAATCTACTATCCCCATAGTAGAAAAGATGACCTATTCAGAGGTCATCAGCCAGAGCCCATTTTGCAGGGCTCTGGCAGTGCTCCTCCTTTCACAAAGGCGGAGGTAGCGGTCCTGCTGCTGGGTTGTTGCCCTCCTACGGCCTCCTCCACGTCTCCTGATGTACTGGCCTGTCTCCTGGTAGCGCCTCCATGCTCTGGACACTACGCTGACAGACACAGCAAACTTTCTTGCCACAGCTCGCATTGATGAGCCATCCTGGATGAACTGCACTACCTGAGCCACTTGTGTGGGTTGTAGACTCCGTCTCATGCTACCACTAGAGTGAAAGCACCGCCAGCATTCAAAAGTGACCAAAACATCAGCCAGCAAGCATAGGAACTGAGAAGTGGTCTGTGGTCACCACCTGCAGAACCACTCCTTTATTGGGGGTGTCTTGCTAATTGCCTATAATTTCCACCTTTTGTCTATTCCATTTGCACAACAGCATGTGAAATTTATTGTCAATCAGTGTTGCTTCCTAAGTGGACTGTTTGATTTCACAGAAGTGTGATTGACTTGGAGTTACATTGTGTTGTTTAAGTGTTCCCTTTATTTTTTTGAGCAGTGTATTTCAATGCTTGGTTTTTAAATGTGATACGCAACTCCGGCATGTATAATGTCCGTTTTTATAGTTTACTCCGTTTGCTACTTGAGTTGCCTTTCTCCCTCTCCTCCTGCTGCATGCCGCTTCCCACACCTAGCCCCGCCCCCTGTCACTCAATGAGAGAGCAGTTGCTCCACCATGGAGTCATGAGTACTTTCTTGCTGTTCACTCTGACGCCTGCAAGGTCAGATAGATGCAAAAATATGTTGGTGAGAACAATGGTGCTTTCCACAAGCGTTCTATAATTACACTATTGGTTTGTGTGTGTGTGTGTATCTTACTTTCTGCAAACTACTGTCTGGTAGTTTGTCTTAGCAAGTTGTAAATAAATCACTAGCCGCTAATGTTAATCGCTAGTTAGCTTGCTAAATGTACTAAGAGTCAGAGCAAACGTAACTAGCTAATATAGCCTAGTTAGTACCAGTGCTGGTGTATGCCAAGATATTATTGTTGTTTGTCCAACAGTATCTTCTAAATCTGATAGGAATTATATAGGTGAAGCATGAATATGTTAGCTAGCTAACTACATGAGGTAAGAAAACATGTAATGTACCTCTAATTAGGGTCCCATGGAAAAACTAAGCAACACTTTGGTCCCTACCCTGTCAATAATTCCTCCCTGACTTATTCATTTGTTGCCATGTCAAACTATGTATTAAAGGTGGTGCTCACTATACTCATTATATTTCCATGATTCCAACAGTTCACCACCTAAGTAGGCCTAGATGTTTTGCCCATATCATGCAGCCCTGCGTGGCACTGCGTAAATGATAACAAAAGTGCAGGAAATGCAGAAATTTATAAATTATTTTGGTTTGAAGTTGTATAAAACAAATCAGAATGGATAAAGCCCCATTAAAATCACCTAATTTATGTGTTGCCACCTTAGGGTCATGAACTACTGAAAGCATATTTAGAACTTTTATTATTCAAAAACATAAAATACCGTAAAAATATTGTAACATGATATTTTGGCCATATTACCCAACCCTAGGCTTATCCCCAAAACCTAATTAAGCATCTGACCAAATGTGAAAGTTTCAAACTTGAAATTACACAAGATTTTAGTTCTGGGTTAAATGAGATTACTGGGGCACTTACACGCAACTAAAAGTCATTACAGACTAAAGACTTTACAACTTCCATTGAAAGACCGTTCTCACCTCAGAGAAAGTCCGGAAGCTTCCCTGGCAGTAGGTGCAGCGGAAGGGCTTGTCTTCCAGGCTGTGTGAGGCATGGTGCTGCGTCAGCTCCTCAGAGGAGGAGAAGGTACGATTGCACACATAACAGGTGAACAGCGTATCGGTCTGCAGAATAACATAAAACAGCAAATAATTAACAGTGTCTTAGTTATGCTGTGCATATAGGCATACAGCATTTTGCTGATAAGCTGTGTGCTTTGCAGCTACGGGGTGAAGTTTCCCCTAGGTACATCGTACAGTTGTAGATTCAGCTCCCCCTACCCCCAAAATCTTAAACTTAATCACTACTGAGGAAAATGCTAAACTCACCCAAAACCAGCATCTAGGGGCAACTTCACCCTACTCCTGCATTTATTTTCTCCGTTCCATACCTGCTGGAGCGACTGCTTGTATTCCTCACGATGGCTCTTCCTCATGTGTCTCTCCTTGGACTTGGCATTACAGAATGTAATGAAGCACTGAAAACACTGTAGGCTGTCATGCTGATCTGCAATGAGAGGAGGTTTTTATTTAACTAGGCAAGTCAGTTAAGAACAAATTCTTATTTACAATGACGGCCTAGGAACAGTAGGTTAACTGCCTTGTTTAGGGGCAGAACCACAGATTTTTACCTTGTCAGCTCGGGGACTCGATCTAGCAACCTTTCAGCAACCTTTCAGTTACTCGCCCGCCCACTAGGCTACCTGCCGCCCCAATACTGCACTTGAAATTCATACATATGAACACCAATCTGAAATAATAAAAGAAAAATGTGTGCTTACAGGGTTGGAGAGCAGGGACAGTCTGTGGTTTGATGATTGATGCTGTGGCACTGGTCATCACCTCTTCCCCCAGAACGACCTGCTCTATATCCAACATAACGTTACCAAACTCCATTTTGACGCCTGAATCCACCCAGAAGTTTACGTCGAGCTGTAACCAAAATATAGGAATCATATACGGGAATACATTAAAATCTGCAGTATGGTGTTATTTTACTCTTACATGCTTACATCACGTGCGCGAGCGTTGCAAAATACATTTACACATACATGTTATTCAATCATTTGTATTTATTATGGATCCCCATTAGCTGCTGCAGCTACTCTTCCTGGGTTCCAGCTAAATTAAGGCAGTTTATACAATTTTAAAAACATTACAATACATTAACAGATTTCACAACACACTTTGTGCCCACAGGCCCCTACCTCACCACTACCACATATCTACAGTACAAAATCTATGTGTACATGTGTGTATAGTGTGTATGTTATTGTGTGTGTGTGTGTGTATGCATGTGTCTGTGCCCATGTGTGTGTTGCTTCACAGTCCCCGCTGTTCCATAAGGTGTATTTTTATCTGGTCATTTTAATATAATTTTACTGCATCAGTTACTTGATGTAGAATAGAGTTCCATGTAGTCATGGATCTATGTAGTACTGTGCACCTCCCATAGTCTGTTCTGGACTTGGGGACTGTGAAGAGACTAGAGGTCGACCGATTAATCGGAATGGCCGATTAATTAGGGCCGATTTCAAGTTTTCATAACAACCGGAAATCTTTTTTTTTTTTTACACCTTTATTTAACTAGGCAAGTCAGTAAAGAACACATTCTTATTTTCAATGACGGCCTAGGAACGGTGGGTTAACTGCCTTGTTCAGGGGCAGAACGACAGATTTGTACCTTGTCAGCTCAGGGATTCAATCTTGCAACCTTACGGTTAACTAGTCCAACGCTCTAACCACCTGCCTTACATTGCACTCCACGGGGAGCCTGCCTCTTACGCGAATGCAGTAAGAAGCCAAGATAAGTTGCTAGCTAGCATTAAACTTATCTTATAAAAAACAATCAATCAATCATAATCACTAGTTAACTACACATGGTTGATGATTTAACTAGTTTATCTAGCTTGTCCTGCGTTGCATATAATCGATACGGTGCGCATTCGCGAAAAAGGACTGTCGTTGCTCCAACGTGTACCTAACCATAAACATCAATGCCTTTCTTAAAATCAATACACAAGTATATATTTTTAAACCTGCATATTTAGTTAATATTGCCTGCTAACATGAATTCCTTTTAACTAGGGAAATTGTGTCACTTCTCTTGCAACAGAGTCAGGGAATATACAACAGTTTGGGCCGCCTGGCTCGTTGCGAACTAATTTTCCAGATTTTTACATAATTCTGAAATAACATTGAAGGTTGTGCAATGTAACAGGAATATTTAGATTTATGGATGCCACCCGTTAGATAAAATACGGAACGGTTCCGTATTTCACTGAAAGAATAAACGTTTTGTTTTCGAAATGATCGTTTCCGGATTCGACCATATTAATGACCAAAGGCTCGTATTTCTGTGTGTGATTTTGTTATGATTAAGTCTATGATTTGATATTTGATAGAGCAGTCTGACTGAGCGGTGGTAGGCAGCAGCAGGCTCGTACGCATTCATTCAAACAGCACTTTCATGCGCTTTGCCAGCAGCTCTTTGCAATGCTTCAAGCATTGAGCTGTTTATTATCGCAGTGCTAGCTGTGCCACCAGAGACTCTGGGTTCGGGCCCAGGCTCTGTCGCAGCCGGCCGCGGCCGGGAGGTCCATGGGGCGACGCACAATTGGCCTAGCGTCGTCCGAGTTAGGGAGGGTTTGGCCAGTATGGATATCCTTGTCTCATCACGCACTAGCGACTCCTGTGGTGGGCCGGGCGCAGTGCGCGCTGACCAGGTCGCTAGGTGTACGGTGTTTCCTCTGACACATTGGTGCGGCTGGCTTCTGGCTTGGATGCGCGCTGTGTTAAGAAGCAGTGCGGCTTGGTTGGGTTGTGTTTCGGAGGACACATGGCTCTCAACCTTCGTCTCTCCCGAGCCCGTACGGGAGTTGTAGCGATGAGACAAGACAGTAACTACTAACAATTGGATACCACGAAATTGGGGAGAAAAGGGGGATAAAAAAAAAAAGGAACCACCAGCTTTCATATGTTCTCATGTTCTGAGCAAGGAACTTAAACGTTAGCTTTTTTACATGGCACATATTGCACTTTTACTTTCTTCTCCAACACTTTGTTTTTGCATTATTTAAACCAAATTGAACATGTTTCATTATTTATTTGAGGCTAAATTGATTTTGATGTATTATATTAAGTTAAAATAAGTGTTCATTCAGTATTGTTGTAATTGTCATTGTTACAACAACAAAAAATAATAAAAAATACAAATAAAGAAAAAAAATGGCTGATTAATCAGTATCGGCTTTTTTTGGCCCTCCAATAATCTGTATCGGCGCTGAAAAATCATAATCGGTCGACCTCTAGAAGAGACCTCTTGTAGCATGTCTTGTGGGGTATGCATGGGTGTCCGAGCTGTGCGCCAGTAGTTCAAACAGACAGCTCTGTGCACTTTTATTAATACAAGTAGAGATTAAGTCAATCTCTCCTCCACTTTGAGCCAAGAGAAATGGACATTAATAGTAGCTCTCTGTGTACATCCATGGGCCAGCCGTGCTGCCCTGTTCTGAGCCAAATGCAATTTTCCTAAGTCCCTTTTTGTGGCACCTGACAACATGACTGAACAATAGTCAACGTGCGACAAAACCTGCCTTGTTGATTGCACATACACTGCTCACGCGCATCTGTGTAGCCAGGCGCTAAAAGAGAACTTGGTTCTATTGTGACGCATAAACTCTGCAAGTCCCGCCTCTCCCATCTCCTCATTGGTTTTAAGGAGCATATACCCACGTGAGTGATTGAAAGATGAACTGAAGTCCACACACCAATCCAGTGTGTTCGTAAATTCAATCTGGAGTGCGCTCTGGCCGTTCATAAATTCATCAATTATTCTGCGCTCTGGCACTCAGACTTCATAGCCAGAGTTAATTTACGAACCCACCCTTAATGTTAATTGGAAACTAATAGCTAGCAAATGTGAACCTTTGGGTATTTTTTTCAATAACTACCCAGCTACAACCAATTTAATAAAAATGCGCCGTGGATCAAATGACTGAGGAACTTAATTATGATTTAGCATGCTAGCTGGGAAGGCTGGCGGGCTTTGCCATCGCGGAATTATGAGGGCAAGAGAGGTACAACAAATCAGATATTCAGTTACCTAACAAACATTCGCTATATGTTTTACAGAACAGTAAAGAAAAAGGCAATGACAACTAACCAGAAATACGGCAAATATAACAAGCAAAATAGCTAAAACTTTAGTCAAGCAATGCAGACAAAACAAACGCGAGGGGGGAAAAATAAGATAGCACACATTTTCCGAGACCATGCTAAAATAGTATTATAATGTTGTCTTAGGTGTTCATGAAAGTGTTTTTAAAATAATTTGGGAATGAACATGAAAAACCAAGGTAAAAATAAATGTACAAATGTATACTTACGTTTATAACGAGCTACAACCGTTGCTTACCTTTGAAAGTATCCAACGATGCACTGCTGTAAAGTACTTCCAGGTCACGGATTTCTGGAATCCTTCAGAATAAAAGTGCTGTCCTGTATACGTTGTAAAATAATAATTAGGGCAATGATGGAACTATCGAACGATTTTATACTAGTTATTATACAAAGAATAATTACAAGTATTTCTATCAGATATTATGTCATTCATTTTTATTTATTTTTCATATTGGACATACAAACAAAAAATATTGTTGACCATTTAGCTGATTGGCAGAATGAGTAGCGATGCTCTTTGGGTTGTATACTGTGGATTTGGAAACTAGAGGTCCTCCTGAGTAAAATGGACACCCCTTTTACTGCGACACAATGTACAGGGAAGGGGCGCAACTTTGGTTTTAGAAGGGTGGGGGCATAACATCTATATATATATATATTCTTTTTTGTCCAGTCAGATAAACACTCCAAACAGCCTACTCGACCACTCAGAGGCGTCCGCATGGTCCTAAAGCACACATTAGCCTCGTTTTGCAGAAAGTATGTCCAATATGAAAAACTGACTGGATTTAAGCTGAAAGGCCAGTCTTTAAGGGCAGCAGAAAGAGCGGTGATGCTCCTTGTGTTGTACACTTTGGATTTGGAAAATAGAGGTGCTCCTGAGTAGAATGGACCCCCATCTTACTGCAACACAATGTACAGGAAATTGTGTACAACGGTGCAGTATGTCCAATATGGAAAACGTACTGAACAGCGTGCAATACGAATGGACTAATTAACAATTGGATTTAAAAGTTTTCTGAAATTGATTATTGTAATTCTAATATTAGTATTAATATTGTTATTACTATTATTATTAATAGTAGCATTAAATAATTTTTTGTTATTTGTATTACTGTTGTTACCATGATAGCGATCTAGTAAACATTACTTTTAAAATCAATTCAAATGTTATTGGTCACATACACATATTTAGCAGATGTTATTGCGGTTGTAGCGAAATGCTTGTGTTCATAGCTCCAACAGTGCAGTAGTATCTAACAGTACAGTCGTATCTAAAAACGATTCACAACAATACACACAAATCTAAAAGTAAAAAAATGGAATTAAGAAATATATAAATATTAGATTGAACAATTTCGGAGTGGCATTGACTAAAATACAGTAGAATGGAATACAGTATATATATATATGAGATGAGTAAAGCAGTATGTAAACATTATTTAAACATTATTAAAGTGACTAGTGTTCCATTATTAAAGTGGCCAGTGATTCCAAGTCTATGTATATAGGGAAGCAGGGTTGAGTAACCTGGTGGAAGCCAGCTAGTAATGGCTATTTAACAGTGTGATGGCCTTAAGATAGAAGCTGTTTTTCAGTCTCTAGGTCCCAGCTTTGATGCACCTGTACTGACCTCGCCTTCTGGCCTTGGCTCGAGTCATTGATGTCCTTGATGATCTTTTTGGCCTTCCTTTGATACCGGGTGCTGTAGGTGTCCTGGTGGGCAGACAGTGTGCCCCCGGTGATGCGTTGGGCAGACCGCACCACCCTCTGGAGAGCCTTGCGGTTGTGGGCGGTGCACTTGCCGTACCAGGCGGCGATACAGCCCGCCAGGATGCTCTCAAAAGTTTATGGGGCCAAGCTGAAGTCCACGATCAGCTCCTTCGTTTTGTTGACGTTGAGGGAGAGGTTATTTTCCTGGCACCACTCCGCCAGGGCCCTTACCTCCTCCCTGTAGGCTGTCTTGTCATTGTTGGTAATCAGGCTTACTATTGTTGTGTCGTCTGCAAACTTGATGATTGAGTTGGAGGCGTGGGTGTCCACACAGTCATGGGTGAACAGGGAGTACAGGAGGGGGCTGAGCACGCACCCTTGTGGGGCCCCTGTGCTTAGGATCAGGGAAGTGGAAGTGTTGTTTCCTACCTTCACCACCTGGGGGCGGCCCGTCAAGAAGTCCAGGACGCAGGTTCAGACCCAGGGCCCCCGAGCTTAATGATAAGATTGGAGGGTACTATGGTGTTGAAGGCTGAGCTATAGTCAATGAACAGCATTCTTACGTAGGTATTCCTCTTGTCCAGATGGGATAGGGCAGTGTGCAGTGCGACGGCAATTGCATCGTCTGTGGATCTATTGGGGCAGTAAGCAAATTGAATTGAGTCTAGGATGTCAGGTAAGGTGGAGGTGATATGATCCTTGACTAGTCTCTCAAAGCACTTCATGATGACAGAAGTGAGTGCTACGGGGCGATAGTCATTTAGTTCAGTTACCTTTGCTTTCTTGGGTACAGGAACAATGGTGGACATCTTGAAGCAAGTGGGGACAGCAGACTGGGATAGGGAGAGATTGAATATGTCCGTAAACACTAAAGCCAGCTGGTATCCGCATGCTCTGAGGACGCGGCTAGGGATGCTGTCTGGTCCGGCAGCCTTGTGAGGGTTAACATGCTTAAACGTCTTACTCACGTCGGCCACAGAGATTTTTTCTTGAAGGACATACTGAGGGAGGACGCCTTTGCAGGGAGAGGTCAGGCTGGTCCTCGCCTCATCATTACCGATAACTGCAAGGCAGAGAAGGGATGGAGGGAGGGCATTTCCAGGAGCCAAACTGAGCATTTTCACCTTCCACCTACTCCAAGCAGTGTGGAGGTGGCTGTGGAGCACGGAAAGTGGAGTACACCTGAGAGACAGGCAGAACCCCTTCACTGTCAAAGACATCATGTATTCCAGGGAAGAGATGGCTGAGCCCCTCTATCAGCAGGCCAAACAAAACCCAGTTGTAGCCAGGTTAGTGTAGTATAACAGTATAATGAGGTGCAATCTATTAACCTATGCTTTATTCTCATTAACTTTTTTACGATAAAACCAGAACTCAGTTTTAGTCTTTTCTCAAAGACATTTGACCAGTCCATGTTTGGGATATGTTGTTATTTTGGATATATTTTCCCAATATTTTGTAACCAATATGTTATAGTACAAGACATTGTTCAAGTACATATTTTACCCTAATTACAGGTAGAAGAAATTCACGTCTTATTTCGATCGACTGTTCAGTCGTCGAGAGTGTTGGGCACTCAACTATCGGGAGAAGCTGCCAACCCGAGGGAACAACACATAACTTTGTGGAGGCCGCAATGCGGGTCCTTAAGGATAAAATCCTCCAGAGGACAAAAGCGTTCAATCTCCCTGCCTTATTTGACCTTCTGAAAATGCTCTTGGCCGCTGGGCAACGTCAGAAGCTCAACTCAGCGGTAGTGTGGTCGAGTGGTCTAA